>NW_026571447.1:2658437-2738437 GCF_026225935.1 Boleophthalmus pectinirostris
GTGAAGGAGCTACAAGAAACACAAAGGTCCAAATCATTTCATATTTACATAAAACTTTTGTCACTTAGACTTACAGTGGGAAGAGGAAGCACCACTTTTACTCAAGTAAGAGTACTGTTGCATCAATTAAATATTACTCAAGTAGGAGTAAAAGTATGCTGCAAGAAAAAGTACTCTGAAAAGTACAATTTCTTTAAAAAGTGACTCAAGTAAATGTGAGCTTTGTCAGCTGTCAGCTTTAGGTCTAAAACAGATGTAGTAAAATAGACTTTTAGATTTTTTTATTGACTTATTATACATATATACAGTAATATACACTACACACACACAGCAGACATTCAGATTCATTGAAAACAAAAAACAAAAACAAAAAACAGAAAGAATGTAAACATAACTTAACATATGACAGTAAATCAAACCTAATAAGAGAAACTAACTGAAATGAAAGAGGGATCAGCGACTGAATTGAGGGATGAGGAGAAAATGTATCTAACTATGAATTAAGTCTGTAGATGTTGGTTATTGAAGTGGCCTTTTTGCAGGATAAATGTTGGATCGTGTAGTAAAACAGACATGTGCTCCAATCTGATGATGTCATAATCTCAGATGGAGGCACAAAAGACTCTTATGGGAGATTCACTGTTTTTTAAAGAAATCTCCACAACAGAACATAAAACTGTATTTTAAAGAGTCTGTATGTGATATATGATCACTTGATGACGGTGTTATAAAGTGAATTGAATAATTACTGCGTGCGTCTCGTCTTCAACAGATAGAGTCGTTGCTCTTAAGGATGGGCATGATTAATCGATTAATCGGTAATTGATCATTAAGAATTTCATCGATTATGTTAATTTTAATCGACAAACCGAATGTAGGTTGCAACGTACCGAAGCACAAATGTGGATTTAACGATGACTTGTACAAGAAATTCCACACTTTCCGTTGCGTTGGGACAAGTGTGAGTCCATGTGCACAGTGTACAAAGCAGCACATATGTTTCTGTGTCCAGTGGGAAAAAGTTTTACCAGGTGAGAGTCGCTCAATGTGGATGATGAGTCCCCACCTCCCTCCCCCCGTACGGTGTCCTGGTTTTGACAAACACAAATCTGGTCACACTAACCTGTATTCACCTGAGTCATGTCTTTTAATCCAACAGAAATTGAACCACATCAGCGACACAAGAGCTGTAGTTTTATCTTCACTTAGTTTATGTAAATTAGTGATGTGGTTTTAAGTTTTGTTTCTGTGAGAGTTGCGCAAAACTGAATTAAACACATTATAATGTTAAACATCTGATGTGGCTCTAGAATCGTTATGTTTATATGTCGTAAAGTTGAATTTATTTATGCAGATTAGTAGTGCAGATAGTAATAATAATGATGATCATTTTAATATAAAAATGTTAATGATTAATCGATAATCAGCACGGTGGCTGAGTGGCTAGCACTCATGCCTCACAGCAAGAAGGTTCTGGGTTCAATCCCCAGGTCGCCCGGGGCCTTTCTGTGTGGAGTTTGCATGTTTCTCCCCGTGTCTGGATGGGTTTCCTCCGGGTGCTCTGGTTTCCCCCATCAACCCAGAACATGCTCCAGGTTTCCAGAACAGTTGATAGTCAAGGTCAGTTTAATACAATCAATCAATGAACCTGTCCAGGGACGACAGGTGGAAATTAGCACTGATGCTACAACCTGATGTACAATGCATCTCTCCTGTCAAGGTTAATGCGAAAATTGTGCGCTGTCCCTGTCTCAAATAAATAAAAAAATAATAATAATCGATCGTTAATTCTTCCGACGATCGATTAAGAAAATTTCATCGAATACCCGTCCCTATTTGCTCTCTTACAGGGCCAGTGTGGTGTAGCTCATATTGATCACTGTGGTGACATGAGGGATGCCCTGCGGTTTGTGTTTCATGTCTTTTATTTATATTTGTAATATGTTTAATTATTTGTCTGTGTTAATTAATGGTTATTTTCTTTCTGTTTCTTATTGAACCACACACACATATCCACAAACACACAAACATGGTTAAGTTTTGTGTGGACACCCTGCAGCGGGTCATAGTCTTACAGCGCCCCCTGGTGTTTAACAATCACTCTCAATGTTGTGTTATAATTGTACTTGGAAGAAGAATTTAAGGAAGAAGAATTCATTCTTTAAATTCTCTTAAAACCAGTGAGAAGTCAAGAGTTAAATTAGATCATTTGTGTCCTACAGAAATGAGATTATTCTACTAAAGAAGTTATAACTTATTTGTTTATTGGAATGTCCTCATCAACCATAACATAATGTGCAGAGAGTCGTGTGAGAGGGAGTGTGTTTAAGCCCTGTGTCCTTCATATTGTTTTTCTTTTTTTTTTGTTTTCCAGATACATTGCTGCAAAGAAGCCATGTTTCTGATTCAAGCGGCGTCACTTTCCTCAAACTGGAAATGACCAAGTTAAGCTTTTTAGATTTAGGTTTGATAAAATGTTCTATTGTTGCCATTGTTGTTTGTTGCTTATATCTGTGTGTATCTTCTCTCTATCATGTTGTCTTCTTCTAAATTCACTTTTTAAACATTCATTTAAACAGTCATTTTTACCGGCACCTCAAAGAACATGTGTAGTTTTGCTGTAACTACTGTTGGAAACTTCTTACCTGTGCAGCCAGAACCACACGCTGAGACAAAACTTCACAAAGATGAGTGGGCCTGGACCATAGACTTAGACTTACACTTACACAAACTTTATTGATCCACAGTGTTGGGAGTGACGTGTTATAAAAGTAACAAATTACTGTAATGCGTTGCAGTAATTTAAGACATTACGGGAATAAAATGTTAATATTTTACTCGGTACAAATGTGAGTAACGCGCGTTCCAATGCTTTTTTAACCTGGATTGAAGTGGTGGGTTTTTCTTCATACAAATTCACTAAAATCACCGCGATATCAGCAGAGGAGAAACACCGGAGACGCGCCCACGTAGACCATCAGGTGACCGCGAGCGAAAGGACCGACGCAGAACTCCACGCTCCACGGGGCTAAACGCAGCTGACGCCCGATCACACCTTCAGACACCGTGTTCCATGTGCTCAGGGTTCTCTCAGGGGCGGAACTAGATTCCAAGTTCTAGTCTAAGATTAGTCCTGGTTTAGACCATGGTTTAGACCATGGTTTAGACCATGGTTTAGTCCTGGTTCAGTTCTGGTTTAGTCCTGGTTTAGTTCTGGTTCAGCTCTGGTTTAGACCTGGTTTAGTCCATTATACGGTGCAGAAGTTCAGCATCTTTGCAGTTATTTTGGTGAGAGTAACTTAAAAGTAATGTAATAGTAATGTAATGTTTTACATTTTAAATGCAGTTATATTGTAATGTAACAGATTTGAAATGACAGAAACAAGTCATAAATAACACATTACACTTTAAAAGTCACTTGCCCAACAGTGTGGATCCACAAGGGAAATGATTTGGACACAGTAACTCACACATCACAAAAAAAACAAAACAAAGACCAAACATATAAATAGTAATAATCAGTTCTAAATAAGAATCAAAAAAGAGCAAGAGACACGTAAGACAGAATTATATAAATGTAAATGTATAAGTCAAAACAAAGTAGAAAAATAAGTAATAAAATATAATATAAGTTTATAAAGAAGTGGACTAAGGGAGTGTGACATCACCCATAGCATTTGGCTCCAGTCAAATGAAGCTCATGAGGCCAGCACTTACAGGGGGAAATTTGGAACCAGTTCAACATTAAGAACGGGAATTGATTTACAGACAAAATCGCAAAACTAAAACACCAAGATCATGTGGAGTGGGTTAATATAAACATTTTAGCTGCAGGTTATCGATGTCCATTTATACAGTCTATGGTCTAGAACCGACTCCATCTCCAGAATTCACAGACAGACGGATTTACTAATCAGAGACACACATGAAACAAACTTTTATTTATACAGTAAGTTATACATTTGTGCTGTGGTTGCATCATCCTCAGGTACGACAGTTTTTTCTCGCTCTGTGCTTCGATTACAGACACTTCTGGAGTCAAACAGAATCTAAAAGGGACTGACTGCTCAGGCAAAAGCAAACCACAAGATATTTACTGTTCAAATGATGAAAAGAATGTGAAGTATTAATTTATTTGATGCATTTCCTGTTCCTAAATAAAATGATGATGACTTTCAGGTAGCTAAAGTAACCTCATGACCTGTGTCTGTGTTGTCACCAGATATGATGTAAGCCAGGGGTGTCCAAACTTTTTTCGTCAAGGGCCACATTTCTAAACACAGATGAAGCAGAGGGCCGATCGAGGACTGTAGACTGGTGCTCAGTACAGGAAATAATTGAAATATGTGCATGTTTATCATGTTAGAATGAGCCATCAGTCTTTATTCATGCTAAAATCCTTAAACTACACACAAAATATGAAATATTTGCTTTATCAAGGTAGATTTTCAAAAAACTTGCAGCAAAAAAATTCCTTTTTAATTGATGCAAGGTCATTTGGGCCAATTTACCTGGAAGCCTGAGGGCCAAGAAAAATGTGTCCGAGGGCCGCATTTGGCCCCCGGGCCATAGTTTGGACATGCCTGATGTAAGCTCTATGTAAGATTTTGCCTTTACATTTCATAAACATGATCTAACTGTTCCCAGATGTGAGGGAAATAAGTTTAAATCAAATAAAGCTTTTACTGATAACAAATGTAATGCTAATTTATTCTTAATCACGAAAATATTGGACATGAAGGCCGAGGGTAAAAGGCTTGGCCCTCTGGGAAACTCAAATAGCAAATAAATAAATAAATAAATAAAACACTAAATAAATTCATTTCGACAAACAGTGTGTTTTGGTAGATAGTACTGAGGCGGGAGAGCCAACGCTTTTATAAATACTGGTTATTGATAACCAATGTTGAGGAGTAACAGATTACATGTACTGGAGTTACGTAATCAGAGTACAAATTATGAGTAACTGTATTCAGTTACAGTTACTGTTCCAATGAGTGGTAATTGGATTACAGTTACTTTATCGAAACAAATGGATTACACGGCGATATGTTCCTGTTTTCACATTTTGGGCTAAACCAGGACTAAACCAGGTCTAAAAGCAGGACCAAAACCAGGACTAAACAATATGACACGAACAGTAGTGTGGACATAATTTCAGGCAGCAGTGACCTCATATAAAAATAATTTCTCTATCAATAATATTTTTAATGTGGTTAATAAAGATTGGCCTTTTTATTTTCTTTTAGCAGACAAAACATTTCATGTTTGGATTTCCTCGTCTTTGCTTCTGTACAACAAACAAAAGTCTGTTCATGGAGACTTGGGCTCAACAGACAATTTGAAGAGAACAAACAAGAATTTTCAGGATGTGGTTGGTACATTCATTTAGTTTTAAAAAGCAAGACAATATCAAGTAATCCAAAGTATTCAGATTACGTTACTCACTTTAAGTAATTTAATGGATTACGTTACAAACTACATTTTGGGATATGTAATCTGTAATCTGTAGGGGAATACATTTTAAAAGTCACCTTCCCAACAATGTTCATAAGGGTGTTTTGCAGGATAAATGGTTTATAGACTGAAAGTCAAGATTTATCTCAGAAAGAATCACTAGAGTGGTTTACTCAGCTCCCTCTTTATATGTCGGTTGATATGATTTTAAATTCCAAAGTCATAACAGTAGACATGGACAAAATTGTTGGTTCCCTCTGGAAATGAAAGAAAAATCAACAATCATCACTGAAATAACTTGAAACTGAGAAAAGCAATAATATATAAAAAATTACTGAAAATTGTCCAACAAAAATCAAACATCATTTTTCACCTGTGGTTCAACAGAATCATTTGAAAAAACAAAATAATGAAACTGACCTGGACAAAAATGATGATACTCTGAACTTAACTTTATATTTTGTTGCACAAACTCTGTAAACAAATGATTTCTGTCTCTGTCAATGAAACTGGTATTTTGACTTGTTTCTTGTGAGCAAACTGTTGTAGTGTCTCAGTTTTGAAGGATGTCTTCTCCAGATGCATGTTTCAGCTCATTTCACAGATGTTCAGTAGGATTGAGATCTGGACTCACAGAAGAACACTCCAGAACAGTCCAGTGTTTTGTTCTTAGTCATTCTTGTGTGTTTTTTATCTGTGTGTTTTGGGTCATTGTCCTGTTGGAAGACCCATGACCTACGACTGAGACTGAGCTTTCTGACAGAATCTGTGTATTTTACACAGATTCAAGACACCCTGTGCCAGATGCAGCAAAACAGCCCCAGAACAAAACCAAACCTCCTCCGTGCTTCACAGTAGGGACAGTGTTCTTTTCTCGATGTGCTTCATTTGTGTGTCTGTGAACATAGAGCTGATGTGCTTTGCCAAAGAGCTTCAGTTTTGCCTCATAAGAACATTCTCCCAGAAGCTCTCCAGATGTTGTTCACATTTTTCAATAAATATTTAGTTTGGCCCACGACTTAGTCCCAGTTTTTAATTTCGGCCTCTATGAATTTGAGTTCGACAGCTCTGATTTAGAAGGAGATCAACAGGACAATAACACATTTAATCTAGAGAAACAAACATTTCCTTTGTCTGTCTTGTCATGTGAAGAAATTGACAAATAAATGCGTTCATTCTTTTCTTCCACTCCACATATTCTCTCTCCCTCACTCACTTTCTCTTCCTCTCACTGCCGGTGTCCTGTCGGTTTGTGCTACCAGTGCAACAGCTCATGCACTCAACCCCCAAGCGCTGTTTAAATACCGTCGATTTGAGCTCCAGAGGCAGAAGTGGAGGAACACGTCACATTTTAAAAGTGCGTTGGTTTTATTGTGTGTTTGTGTTAGATTTGTTGTTGATGATTTAGTTCTAAATTAGATTTTGTTTCCATGTGTAGAAAACGTTGTAACTTTGTTTAGAAAGCTGCTGTATAAATAAAATATCACTGTATTATAATAGGAAGTTCACACTGTAGTCTATGATATTGGTGTTAAATATTATTATTACTATTTAATATAAAGATCTGAGTCATTTCTTTATCTTCTATAGTGAGTTACCTCAACCCAAATTCATCTAAATGATTGAATAATGTGTGTGTGTGTGTGTGTGTGTGTGTGTGTGTCACCTGAAGGTCAAGGTAACCAAGGTCAAATATGTGTTTTTGGTCATAACTCCGTGAAGGATGGAGCTCGAGCAACAAGTGTCTCATAATCTCAGAAAAATTATTATCTATTTATAAGTCTATACATTTGTACAGTCAAATATGAATAGTTTTTGAGATAATCACTCATTATAACAGTTCCTTTCTCTTTCAGTTTATGCCGTTGAAATAACTGGAACAAAAACACTTTCCATTTCTTGTTTTTCTGGTGAAACACAACACCCTGATCTACAATCACACACTAGTGGTTCCACACTGGTTCCACACTAGTAAACACAGACATTCTCATGTGTGACCAGTGTTGGGGAGTAACAGATTACATGTCCCGGTAATCAGAGTACAAATTATGAGTAACTGTATTCAGTTACAGTTACTGTTTCAGTGAGAGGTAATTGGATTACAGTTACTTTGTTGAAATAAATGGAATACAGGGCGATATTTTCCTGTTTTCACATTTTGGGCTAAACCAGGACTAAAAACAGGACTAAAACAGGACTAAAACAGTACTATAAGCAAGTCTAAACTAGATCTAAACCAGGTCTAAACCAGGTCTAAACCAGGTCTAAAACCATGACTAAATCAGGACTAAACCAGGATTTAACAGGACTAAACCAGGATTTAACAGGACTAAACCATGCTGGGTGGACATGTTTCCTTCTCTTCTATCAATAATATTTTTAATACGGTTAAGAAGAGTCTGGGCTTTTTATTTTCTTTTATCAGACAAAACCTCTTATGTGAAGATTTCCTCATCTTTGCTTCTCTACAGCAAATCAAGTAATCCAAAGTATTCAGATTACATTACTCACTTTAAGTAATTTAATGGATTACATTGCAAACTACATTTTGAGGTATGTAATCTGTAATCTGTAGGGGATTACATTTTAAAAGTCACCTTCCCAACACTGTGTGTGACCAACATCACACAAATGTTCATGGGCCTGTACACATACACACATTAGTACATTGTGGATATAATAATCATGTGATATGGGCTGTGCTCCTTATAATCTGCTTCTGTGCTGATGAACTGACCCCCGACGCCTCATGAGGACCAGGTTGATATCTCTGATTGTTCTTGTTTGATGGATAAATTGGCCTGTCGATATGTGCTCCCTTGAGCAGAATACGAGTGTCCAAATGAACTACGCAGCTTCATATAAATGAGTTGAAATTGTACATAACCAAGATATAAAGTGTGATCAGTGTGTGCAAACAGCATCAAACCCACGTCTCTAATCCAGAGAAATATGTTGTAAACCTGGGGAGGTCAGAGGTCAGAGGTCAGGGTTTGGCTTTACTGGATCTATGCAAATGTAAATGGAAAAACATAAGGTCGCTTGGTCAACGTAGCGTGAATCACTAGACATCACTTTCCATTTAGGCTGCTGGTAGCTCATTTAGACAGCGCGTTTCCACAGAACCGTCCCTCCCTCTTTTCACTCCCTCTGTCTCATCACTGGCCAATCAGCGCTTGGTTCTGTACCGCGGGGTAAAGTGAATCTTAAACACACGAAAGAACGACAGAAGTGCACAAACGCGTGCGCCATGGCTCTTAAAAGCGCAAACACGGAAATCTTTCATTCTCTCATGGAACTGGAGGACGGAAATTTCGACACATTTTGTTTTCAGTTGCGTGACAGTTCGGTGGAGCCGCGCATCAGAGCCGGGGAAGTGGAAAAGAAGAACCGCCTGGAAATCACGAAGCTGCTCGTGTCCAGGTGCACGGAGGCTGGAGCTCTGCGCAGAACCATCAACACTCTGCGGGACATCGGCTGCAACAACGAGGCTCTGGAGCTGGGTGAGGATGGGTGAGGATGGGTGAGGATGGGTGCAGCGTTTAAAGGTCACGGACGCTTTTTAAAAATGATATATATATTTATGTTTTGTTTTCCCCCACTGTTCTTGACACACACATCTCTGTTTGAATAAGGATGGATTGGAAACTTGTCTTATTATTTAGGCAGCTAATAGAACCAGAGCTGAAAGAAAACAAGAGAGATTCTAAATTCTGACGGTAAAAACCAGACCCACTTTGATGCAGGTAGTTTACAGCTAATAAAGAAACTGGACTTTAAAGTAGCTCTGAGATAAAACCAACATTTGACCTATATTTGAAGACTCTCTTCTTATGAAATAAAACTCACTGGATGTTGTTTTGTCAGTGCTGGGCAAGTTCTCTAAAAAAAGTAATTAGGTACAATTATCTTACCCTACTTCTCCCCCAAATTAACTGCAGTAGAAACTGTGTTACAGGGTGAGGAAAGTATTACTTACCAAGTATTTACTAATTTAATGAAATTACAATAAATAAATAAATAACTGAATACACCCCAACTGCTTTTCCAAGTAAAAAGGAGCTAAATTCAGCCTTATTTGTCCTGCAACTCACCAAATGCCCCCAGAGGCAGAGTTCTAAACTGTTTTCATCCACAGAGAAGCACCAACATATTCACAACTGAACCGTCACAACAGCACGGGGCAAACAACTGTCCAACAGTATTTACCAAACACACTGACATCAGCAGTGGTGTAGTGGGGCTTTTTAAGCGGGGCACGAGATTCATACCCCTGCTCTCTCTCTTCAGTACAAACATAAAGGCACCAGGTCATTTTTACTCAAAATGATGCAGAATCATGTTATTAATATAAACACCATTCAGAAACACCGACAGAACATAAATCATGGACTACAACACATGAACCAGGACTAAACCAGGACTAAACCAGAACTAAACTTGGACTTGAGAGAGAGAGAACCCCGAGCTCGTGGAGCAGAGTGTCCACAAGAGCAATTGGGTGACCGCTGCGCTTAGCCCCGTGAGCACGGAGCTCTGCGCCCGTCCTTTCACCTGCACTCACCTGACAGTCTAGGTGGGCTCACCACAACCCGTCCCAACACTCACTCCTGGTTCACTCCTGGTTCAGTCCTGGTTCAGTCCTGGTTTAGTCCTGGTTCACTCCTGGTTCAGTCCTGGTTCAGTCCTGGTTCAGTCCTGGTTCAGTCCTGGTTTAGTCCTGGTTCAGTCCTGGTTCAGTCCTGGTTCAGTCCTGGTTCAGTCCTGGTTTAGTCCTGGTTCACTCCTGGTTCAGGTCACTATAGGACAGTAGTGCAGATATCATGAGCCTGTGCAGGTTGTTTTCACCATTGCCAGTAGCTCGGTTTGACATTTAAGTCGTAGCTATTTTATTTATTATATATGGAGAAGTGAGTGGCCGGTGAACCCCCGCGTACCACACCCACTACACCCCTGGATATCAGAAGATTACAAACATGTGCACGCCACATGACAGCGCTTATACACATGTAAAACCAGAGATGAACCAACCAAATCAAATGAGATGAGCTGCACTTACCATAAGTAACGAGAGCAGAGGGCTGTGTCCACTGTCACAGCGCTGACGTCTTTTTAGAAATCTGTAAACTCCAGACGAACATGTTCCTCCCGCTGTAATCGCCCGTTTGTGCTTCCATCACAAAAGAGTCGTCAAATAACGATGTATATCCATAAAAAAACACACAAATCTGTATATTTCCTCACATGTGTTGAAAACACAATACTCAAGCGTGTGTCAGCGCTAAACCAATGAAATGTCAGGAAAGTCTTTATGGCTGCCTCACGCTGCTTCTGATTGGTCAACTTTAGAGTCAGTCCTCTTTTTTTAACCAATCACTGACTCTAATTCCTTTCCTCAGTCTTGTTTACTTCCCAAACTTTCCAGTTCCTCTGAATGAGACGAGAGAGAGCAGTCTGATCTGCACCGCTGCTGAGACTCACAGTAAAATAACAAAACCTCATTACAGTAACTGTGTAACAGAGTTACACAGGAGAGAGTAATTCCATCGATTACTCTTTAGTGGTAAACCAACACTGGGCTTTGTTAGGTTTGCTGCTGCTCCTGAAAAGAAGAACTAAAAGAGAGAGGTGCAGATCCATGAATGAGGGCTGAAATTCTGAGGTAGGGCAGATTAGATATCAAAAAGTACACAGCTTTAACCAGGTATTAATTATATTAAGTGGCTCTAGTAATAGTTTAGTTAGTTAGTTAGTTAGTTTAGTCTAGACTTATTTTTTAGACTTATTTTTTATGTGGGACGACTTTTCTGTGCGTAGGGTTCGGCAGTTTAAACATCTCCAGGCTTGGTTATACGAGCCTGGAGATGTTTGTAAGTATGAACAATTAATATACACAATCTATATTTAGGAGCTGGGTCGTCTCCACATGTATACCTCAGTAAGTATGCATTGTATTATATAATAATACCATTCAATGCATTCAGTGCTCCTTCACTCATCATGTTTAAAAGTGGACCAGAATATTGATTCTGTGAACAGACTGTTTGAGGGGTAGCTGTGTCTTAAGTGAAAATAAAGTTAAAAAGTAGAGTTAAGAGAGATCTTTGGCCTACCTCAGCACACAGACATCCTCACGACACTCCAAAGAGCAAGAGTAAATCCAACTGGACTCTTTCAATAATCTCATGTCTGTCCATTTTGTAAACATCTTTAAACTACGGCTGCAGCGACAGGCCCCTCCCACTCAGCGCTCTCTCTTAGACTAGTCCATTCTAACGTGAAAGGGGGGAGGCTTTGACAGTTAAAATTGATTTGACCATCAGATAGTGTTTTGATGATGTTTACTTTTTTAAAAGTAAACTTCTCTCATTTAATGTCACAGTGAGTGAATCAAATTGCTCTGAGGCCTCGGCCATTAGTGGCACTGAGGGGTAATTGGTTGGGGGCCCGTCCAGGTTCAGGGGCCCCGCAGGGACACCTGCTGTTGCCCAATGGTAGCGCCGCCTCTGGCTGTACCCAATCATTAGCTCAACAACGTAGTTTGGTCATTTTCTAGATGCAGGTAGAGCTGGAATGACCTGGATTTGACTTGGTTTATAGTTAGTAACCTAGTTGTTGACCGATCCCACTGTTAAATAATGTAACAACAACAACATTATTTATATTACTACTAGGCTACTACGAATAATAATAGCCTGAAATGATAACAGCCTTTTGGACAGTCAAAGATGCGTTACAGCAGAGGTCTATGGGTCATTTGGTATCAGGCCGCACAGAAAAAATAAATAACTTATATTATTTACGTTTTATTTATTATCCAAGTCTGAACGTTATTTTATTTTGAAAAATGACTGAATCCGTTACACCAATATTAAACTCAAAAGCTGCAAAAATGAGTAAACGACAGATGTCTTTGGAATCGTTTATTATTATATTTACAAAATACCACAGTTTTTGTGTTGGTCGTATCATTTTATTTTGTCATATTTTTCTTCCACACCTTAAAGGCCGGTTTGTAAAAATGTTCTCTGACATTAAACTGGTCCACAAAGGTTGGGCACTACTTCTTTACAGTGTATTATTCATTCACTCCACACTTGGTTGTGAAATGCTGGTGTAGCTCTGGGAGAAGCTTTGAGTGTGCACCATCTTCCCCTCTGACCAACACCGACACACACCACATTCATAATAGGACGTGTGGGCGTGTCACGTGTCTTGGCTAAGGACACAAGTCAAAACCAGGGTGAATTGGACTTCTTAAAGCCGCTTGGAGACAGTGGCGCACAGAGAAGGGGGCGGAGGTGCAGAGACAAAAAGAATCCACACCCCAGAGGCAGTGTGTGTCCTCACTCTCTGACACATCTGAGGACACCTCCAGGAAAATGACCCAGATCCCAGGCAGACGAGTGCAACTGCTCAGCAGCTGAACTGTTATGTGTCATTGTCCTCATCACCAGGAGGGACCATCCTCTAACATACTGGAGGACCAATCAAAGCCACTTTCCTGACTTGGCACAGACAGACAGGTAGGTCATAAGTCAATAAGTTTAACAGCACTTTTCAAAACATAATTACAAAGTGGTTTACAGTTGTAAAAACAAAAGGTATAATTTAATTAATGCAATATAAAACAATATAAGAATACCACAATGAAAGTGCATAAGAGACATGATGATGTACAGTCACATTTGAAACAATAAGGGATTGGTTTATTCTCTATATTTCTTTTTTATTGCTTGATAACTATTAACTGAACCTACAATGTTGATTCCATTCCAAGGTACTTGGCTGCTCCTGCACAAGCACAGAGAGCGAGAGGCTGTTTAGTGCTGCTTCCAATGTCCTTGATGAGAGCAGGAACAGACTGACATGTGACAAAGCAGAGAAGTTACTGTTCATGAAGAAGAACCTGCCACTGTTCCTGAAGGAGTTGGCAACGTAGACTCTGTGCCAAAAGGACAATAATTCATTTGTTATTTGCACGTTAATATACAGGCACAGTTGTTAATGTTTTGTCTATATAAAACAAGATGTCTCAGATGTCACAGTTTTCTTCTTTTTTATTTTGAAGCTGAAGTAGTGTTATTATCTGTCCTGGTCTTTGGTGTGTGTGTACCTGTGTTATACAGGCTGTAAGTGTGTGAGGTTACACACTTACTGACATTTACTTGAGCCTTCTGTTTACATGATCAGCCTGTCTACTGTGGCTCAGCAGACTTGTGCCAAAAGAACAATAATTGGTTTGTTGTGGGTTTATTATTTTTAATACACTTCAGTTTTTTTGGAATTGTGGTTTTGTTTGAAACAACAATTGTTGTCAAAACTTGAATGAATGAAAATAAATGAAAAACTGGTATACTTTCTGGAAAGGCTACTGGAATATTTAAAGAGTATTAAAATAAACATTTACTTTCTTTTAAAAACATGTCTAAAAATGTATTCCAGGCTGTTTATGCAATATTTTTAAAATAGTGAAAAAACAACTGCAATTGATATTTGGTTTTGGTTGTGTTTAATTTTTATTTGGTTTTGGACACAGATTTTCATTTCGTTGTATCCCTAGCACCAGTCCATTTAGCTTTTGAAATCTGATGAGATCAGGTTTTTAAACCTCCTTTTACATAAACTACTACTACTACTACTACTACTACTACTACTAGCCTACTACTATGGCATGCTGCTATTACAAATAAGGTCCTCTAAATAGAATAATCCCACAGAGTGTATGTGTAAACCCTATATTATATAATATGGACCTAAACCTTCACAAATACTGTTAAATATGGAGTGTGACATAAAAAAAAACAAAAACAAGTCTAATTCTTCATGTTTGTAGCTGAATGTTCATTGAAAATGAAGTTAGTTCATGTGTCCGTCCTCTGTTTCAGAATCCAGAAACGCGTCTCGTTTGGATGTGAGTTCCCAGGTGCAGATGAATGGAACGCTCAATGTAAGAAACACAAAGTACACGTCCAAACTTGGTCCTGTCTCTGGTCTCTGCTCTGGTCTGGTGCTGGGGTGACAGCGTCAGGAGCAGTGGATCCATCTCCAGATCTGTTCAAATGTGGACAAGAGCCACAGGGCAGCAGAAAATCATCCAGTTTTAGGAAGGGCACTTTTACTTTTCCTCGTAAGACGTCATGTTTGTTTTGATGCGTGGACCATGTGTTCCTCTGATTGGATAATCCATCTGTCAATCAGAGCCGTCTGAACTGGGGAGGTTCGTCTCAGATCTCTGTGAAGTAGAGTCACAGAGCCTCGTCCTGACGGGCCAGACTCACTCACTCAGTTCACAAATGTTCAATCTGATCATTTCTATTGGAGACTCCAGTACATTCATTATTTTTCTAATTCTGATTTGGATTTTTGGGATAGTACATGTACTCATATATTTATCAGTTTTACATCTGTTTGTGTTTGTGAAAATGTAGAAAACAACAAAAAGTTGTAAAATACAGAAGTAGTCATGGGTTCTATAACAGAATCCCTCTGCTTATGTCATCAACTTCACCAACTCCATCTAAAATAGAATCAATTGATGCACAAGGAAAACATATTTCACTACACACACTTTAAACATTGATTTAACAAAATAAAGCTGTTGCTGTTGTGTAATTTTGATGGTTGCTAGGTAACATACCTCCTCCTATGTCACATCTTCCAACCAGGAAATAAAATTATAAGTCTGACCAGATTTTCTAAACTTGTAAAAACTTGCAAAATTTTTCATAAGATTTAAAAAATAATGTTTTAAAACTATGTTGGAGAGGATTTACTGCTCTGACCTGTCATATGCACTTTAACCATATAAGCTGCTGTATGTGAACAAAACTCTGTGTTATTCCATCTGTATTAGACATTGTTGATCAATAACATGTTGTGATGTCATGTGAGGTGACACTAAGTTTTTGTTTTTGTTTGCAGAAGGAAGCCCCCAGTGGCAGAGAGTCTGAGCCGCCTGCAAAGCCCCTCAAACAGGCCAATGGTGCGACCCAGGCAAAACCGAGCCAGACTGTGGTGAAACAGAGTCCCAAACCTGAGACTGCATGGTCAGGCGAGCTGCTGCTGTTTGGGAAACACGCTGGCAAAAGCTTCGAGTGGCTCCTGCAGAACCATGAAAACTATGCGGTGTATGTGGTGGCCACTCACCTGAAAGAGAGAGACGAGGGGAACATGTCTCAGAATAAACTCATGAAGAACAAGGTACTCTTTTAGTCCAAAGAGGTTCATTTGGTCTTCCAATCATTTATTTTAAGAGATTCTTTTCTCAGACTAAGGTTTCATTTGTTTTCAAACCTTGACTGCTCATAGTGCTCTCAAAGGAACATCACCTGACCACTGTGAGGATGACTGCTTTAATACAGACATATTTGTTCATTTGTCAGGACGCTCTGGCTGAGTATGTGAGACACTTCTCACATGTGATGGAGGAGGTTCATTTTTACAGAGAAGGACTGGCTCCTATTGGCTTTGGAACATATACAAATGTCACTCGTCAGGATTTATACAACTCCACAGACGAGAGGAAGAAGAGGTAAAATCTTCGGTGAAACTCTCCAAATGCCAAAAAACTAGTACTACTTCTACTAGTACTATTACATTTTGGATCACAAAACTAATCTAAAACGACATCACACTAGAGCAGACTTTTTTTTTTTTTGTACCAAAATGACTATGGGACTCTAATGAATCCTTTGTGTATCACAGATTAAGCCGTCCTGTGCATAGATGCACATCACACTAGAGCAGAGTTTTTGTTTGTTTGTTTGTAAGCGATGCTGCTGAATCCTACGTATCACCCATTAAGTAAATGTATTTGGAGAAGGAAGTGTGTACATCACAGTGGGCGTGTACTGGTGGAGGTGAACACAGTGGTAGATCTGAACTATGACATCTTGAATACAGGAGAATAAAGATGATTCAGACATGCATGAATCACTCTAAATACAACTTTGATGGAGTAAAGAGGGGAAACAACTATAACCTTTTTAAAAGTTCTGAAAAGTCCACATGTTTATATTTTTAAATGTTGCATGTTGTCTCTTTGTGCAGTTATGTGAACTGGCTGCGCTCCTTGGAGGGTTCAGGGAAAGGAGATCAGATGGAGGCTGTTCTGAAATACATCTCACATCGCGATAAAAAGGGTGCTACCGTGATTGAAAGGGTGCTACCTGCCCCTTCTCCAGATTTAGACCCCAGTTAGTCAAGTAAGTGTAACTTCATACTCCTTTCTCTCTCAGCTTTCGGTCAGAAGCAAATGTAGTAAAACTAGACTGCATTCATGTTCTACAATTTAATGATGTCTTAATCTCAGATGGGAGATTGGCTGTTTTTGAACAAAATCTCCAAAATAGAACATCAAACAGTATTTTAAAGACTATATCTGATATATGATCACTTTTGCCACATTTACAGCAGAAAGGATCCAAAATGCAGGACTGCACTTGCCAAGTCCCAGAGCGGGTGAAGACAGTACCAGTAGAGTCTGAAAAAAAAAATCTAACTGTAGTAGGGCCTGATTGGCAGTGTTGTGCATGAACGAGTTCAAAGGAACACGTTCATTGAACAGGTTCATTTTTCAGTGAACTTTGAACTGAACCCAACACATTTGTAAATCAAGAACTTGAATGTGAATTTGTTCAAATTATGTGAGATGAACGACGTACATCACTGTTGGGTTCAATTAAATGTCGGAATTTGTTTTCACCTGATGAGTCGAGTGACAAGGGCACTCGTCAGCGTTGTCGCGCGTAACGTTGCGAAACCACAGCCGCGCGTCAACGCGGAAGGCGGCTCCACAGGCAGCTGCATCAGGACGTACACGGGCGGCTCTGGCTCTGTGTTTGTCAATGGGAAAGACGATCAGACTTGACTGGGTGCGTTTAGCCGCTTGTATCAGGTCCACAGTGAAACTAACTGCTGAACAGTCTTGTGTTTAGCTTCTGTACAGACTGACCACGGCAAACACGAGGATTTCAAAAGTAAATTTTAAAGTACTTATTAACAGTCGTTCTGGACCTGGGCTTTTTCACATGACACAGAACTGCCCCGGGAGCATGATGTGCTGACGGTAAACAAACAAACACAATAATAGTTGCTCTCCCTACGCTCGCGTAGAGCGTCAAAAAATAGGTTGGATCCTATTTTCTGAAATCTCCGCGAGCGGGACGAGCTGCTCCACACACACGCCGAGCACATGCAGTGGAGCCGCTCTCAGACACTTCAGTGCATTCTAGTTACGCGTCCAAAAGTTGCAGTCGTCCCTCTGTCACAGAAAGAACACATATAGTCGTGTCCTTTAGTCCGACAGAAACCGATTCATCAGCGCAGTTTATGCAAATTAGCCTGCGGCTTTAAGTTTTCGCTTCTTCAATACAAATGTGTCAAAGCTGCACATTAAACACATTATAATGTCACACAGGCTGATGTGGCTCTAGAGTGTTTATGGTTTATGTTGTAAACTTGTAAACTGAAAGTCAGTTTGAAAAATAAGTTCAGCCTTTTATTTACAAATCTCACCTAAAAATAAAATGAACTGAACTTTGAACTAGTTCATGAAAAGTGTGAACTTGCACAACACTGCTGGTTGGAAACACCCAGAGACTCCACATGTAAAGGTGACAGCTCAGAAGTCTGCAGTGACGAGTCCAGAGAACTAGGGGACATGGACCCCAACAAAGACAAGACAGTGTGTAAAGAGGGCCTCAGGTGAGGAGCAAAAACCTGCTTAATGGAGTCCAGGAGATGAGCAGGAAGCAGCTGCTGTGTGACATCACAGGGAGGTCTCGGGGAACAGGTAACCACCCCGGACAGAGAACTATGTCCAGCGGTGGCACAGAGGCAAGAACAGAAGGAAACCACCCCAGACGGAGATTCTTGTCTG
Source organism: Boleophthalmus pectinirostris (assembly GCF_026225935.1). NCBI lineage: Eukaryota > Metazoa > Chordata > Actinopteri > Gobiiformes > Gobiidae > Boleophthalmus > Boleophthalmus pectinirostris. The sequence goes on from NW_026571447.1 coordinate 2,676,778, forward strand.
ACGGTGGCTCAGGGCATAAGGAAGGTCAACACAGGGCAGCAAGTGTTCAACAGGGTTCAACAGGGACCAGGTTTAATGGAGTAGGCCACTTAAATAATAATCCAAGTGCAATGGTCTGGGAGTAAGATCCAAGTGTCAGAGGTGCAACCTGAGCTGAAAGGATTCAAAAGGCAGGACTGCATTTGCAAAGTTGTTTAACTGACTTCAACAAAAATCAGAAGAACAAGGAAACACAAAGATCCAAACAGACGTGACACTGACAATGAACCAACAAAGAGAACACAGAGTATAAATATATGCACACAGATGAACGAGACACAGGGCGGAGCGAACAACCAATACAACAGGAAGTCAAACTCAAAACACACACACTGCCAGAGATATTACAGAATAAATCTGGGTTAAAGAGCATAAAATTAGCACCATGACAACCTGATATTAGGAGGAGGAGCCGAGGAGCATCCTCACTTCTGTCTGTCTGTCCCAGGGCAGCTGTGGCTATAGAAGTGTTTAGAATGAATAAAGAGTGTATATTCTTTTCACTGTTCATGTTGTGTTATAATTGCACTTGGAATAAGATAGAATTTCTTCTTTAAATTCTCTTGAAACCAGTCAGAAGTCAGGAGATAAATTAGATCATTTGGGTCCTTCAGAAATGAGAGTATTCTACTAAAGAAGTTATAACTTATTTGTTTCTTAGAATGTACTGATCAAACACAACATAATGTGCAGAGAGTCGTGTGAGAGGGAGTGTGTTTAAGCCCTGTGTCCTTCACATCGTGTGACCGCTGAGTTTTTGTTTTTCAGATTTATTCCTGCTGTGAAGAAACTATGTCTCTGACTCAAGTGGTTTCACTTTCCTCAAACTGGAAGTTACCAAATTAATCTTTTTAGATTTAGGTTTGAACAGCTTTTCTATTGTTGCCATTGTTACTGTGGCTTATGTTTGTGTGTATCTTCTATCATGTTCCTCTTGTAAATTCACTTTTTAAACATTCATCATCATTTTAACTGGATCCTCAAAGAACATGTGTAGTTTTGCTGTAACTACTGTTGGAAACGTCTTACCTGTGCAGCCAGAACCACACGCTGAGACAAAACTTCACAAAGATGAGTGGACCTGGACCATAGACTTAGACTTAGACAAACTTTACTGATCCACAGTGTTGGGAGTGACACATTATAAAAGTAACAAATTACTACAGTAATTTAAGATCATTCTGGGAAAAAAAAATTGTAATATTTTTCTCGGTACAAATGTGAGTAACACACGTTCCAATGCATTTTTAACCTGGATTGAAGTGGTGGGTTTTTCTTCATACAAATTTGCTAAAATCACTGCGACACCAACAGTACCCACGTAGACCATCATGTGACCACGAGCGAAAGGACCGACGCAGAACTCCACGCTCCACGGCGCTAAACGCAGCTGACGCCCGATCACACCTTCAGACACCGTGTGCCACGTGCTCAGGGTTCTCTCAGGGGCGGAACTAGATTCCAAGTTCTAGTCCAAGATTAGTTCTGGTTCAGTCCATTATACGGTGCAAAAGTTCTGCATCTTTGCAGTTATTTTGGTGAGAAGTAATGTAATAGTAATGTAATGTTTTACATTTTAAATGCAGTAATATTGTAATGTAACTAATTACTTTGAAATGAATTTAAAGTCACTTGTCCAACAGTGTGGATCCACAAGGACACAGTAACTCACACATCATAAAAAATATAAAACAAAGAGCAAACATATAAATATAAAAAATAAATTCTAAATAAGTTTCAAAAAAGAGACACATGTGAAATAAAACAGAATTATATAAATGTAAATGTACAAGTCAAAATAAAATAGAAAAATAAGTAATAAAATAATATAAGTGTATAAAGAAGTGGACTAAAGGAGTGTGACATCACCTATAGCATTTGGCTCCAGTCAAATGAAGCTCATGAGGCCAGCACTTACAGGGGGGAATTTGGAACCAGTTCAACATTAAGAACGGGAATTGATTTACAGAAAAAAATGCAAAACTAAAACACCAAGATCATGTGGAGTGGGTTAATATAAACATTTTAGCTGCAGGTTATCGATGTCCATTTATACAGTCTATGGTCTAGAACCGACTCCATCTCCAGAATTCACAGACAGACGGATTTACTAATCAGAGACACACATGAAACAAACTCTTATTTATACAGTAAGTTATACATTTTGTTGGGTATGATTTGAGAATTTTCGAGATTTTTTTTTTTCTTCCACATTTGAGTTTGCAGCTGTGGTTGGATCATCCTCAGGTATGACATTTTTTTTCTCACTCTGAGGTTCGATTACAGACACTTCTTTGTTCAAACAGAATCTAAAAGGGACTGACTGATATTTACTGTTAAAATGACTGAAAGAATGTGAAGTATTAATTTATTTGATACATTTCCTGTTCCAAAATAAAATAAAATAATACAAACACTTAAACTAACTGTCCTCGTAACAGATGTAATCCTGATTTACTATTCATTACAAAAATACTAGACATGAAGGCTGAGGGGAAGTTAAGGCTTGGTATTCTGGGAAACTAAATAAAGAAAAATAAAATATACAATGCATTTGGGTAGATAGTATTGAGACAGGATTGCCAGTGCTTTTATAAATATTGGTTATTGATAAGGATGTTTTGCGGGATAAACGGTAGATTGAAAGTCAAGATTTATCTCAATTAAAAGTAGCCGGAAACAAGAGCTTTAGGATTATCAATTCTTTTAGTCAGACAGGAGAGTTTGTTTACCTGCTTTACATGTTTCGGCTACTTCTTGTTTCTTCCTCAGACATAACGGTGTGGTGATGTGTCTTGTAAGCTGCTTTACTTGGTTTTGTCAGACAGTAGGGGAAGCTGACGTGTCCTGCTGCCTTCCTCAGGACCGGAAGGTGTTCGCTCCCTCGTCCCGACTCACGCTCCTCAGACCTGCTTTGTGGATGACCATGGTGTCGTTTCATAGCCAGGCTGGTGCCATCTAGTGCCTCCACTCATTTTTATTTTTCTTCAGCGACTAGGTCAGAAATCATAATACATTAGATGGTTTGCAAGTGTAGCATAGAGGGGGCTTCAAAAGGGGTTCCCCCACTTCTATTTATTTAATTATTATTTACAACACAGGCAAGTCTGGCTAAAACACAGGACAAAGGCATTAAGTGGAAAAACATATGGTCCTTTATTCTAGTTAATATTAAAAGAGCTCATTTTACACATTTTTCTTAAGACACACAACCGACACAATTTGGGAACTAAAACCCAAAGTGCTAGTGCAAATCTATATACATTTAAAAAAAAAAGGGGGTTTAGTTTATTTAGATGCAAAGTGCTAGGTGCGTGACTTCACTTTAGGACTTTAGATATTCCAAAGTGCACTATGCGTGATTGTACACCCCCCCCAGCAGAACGCTATAGCGATTACTCCCACTACAGGTAAAAAGCTATAGAAACACTGAGAAAGTTTAAGGGACTTGGACTTCTGGCAATTTGGAGAGTTTGAGAGCAGAATACCAGCAGCAGCAGTGTAATCTGCCACACAGAGAAACATCAATTAATAAATGCCTACAAAAGCCACCACCCCCCAGCATGCATCACCGAGATCAGGAGTGCTCAATACATCGATCTCGATCTACCAGTCGATCGCCAAGGTCGTGTGGGTAGATCGCCGTGTCTCGTCTCGGACTCGTGTTTGGACTCTGTCTTGTCTCTCACTCGAGGTCTGACACTCAACAAGTGTGATCATATTTCATTACGGCCGCTGCTGTTGGCAATAAACTTGTAGCGGGTGCAGGAGCGTGTGGGGCGTCTCAGTGCAGCCTGTGCGCTCATTTGAAACCCGCGGAGACTCTACGGCGCATCACAAACACACACGCTCCCTATGCACGGCTCGTCTGCAACAGCGTGTGCCCTCGTGTACCAGCGGGCATCACAGGGCAGGTTCAACTTCCTAAACATCCTACCTGTCCATCTGCCTCACGTCAGCACGCCGCCCCTCGCCTTTTCACGCTCTCGCTCCTTCCTGCGTACAGCGAACACAAGCCCCTCCCACAGTGCGGCTGATTAGAAGAGCAAGACCAAACGTGAAGCAAAAACCAGTCTAAATTTGTGTTATAGTGTTGGCACAAAGCAGGTCTACAGCATAGAGCAGATCTACAGAACAGACCTACTGCCACATTTGGCTGAAGTTTGTCTAACAAAAGTGCACAAATGCATTTGTGTTTGTCACGATGTGTGTTTGGTTTGGTAAACGTGCAGAGGCTGGTAAATATCACTGCAAAACCAGAAAAGAATGTAACTCCAGTTTTGAACTTTAAAAAACAGGTTTAAAAATCTTCCTTCACTTTTTTCACAGTTTTGTGTAAAGTGCCAGAGGAAGTTCTCTTAAAGAAGGGGTTCTCAAACTATGGGTGAGGGTCCAAAAAAAGGGCACAGAGTGTTTCAGTGCAGTTTGCTTGGCTTTGTATTAGGTAGATCTTTATGACTTGGTCATTTTGTAAGTAGCTCACATGCTGAAAAAGTGTGAGCACCACTGACCCAGAGCCTCTACCTGGTTTCTAAAATAGGCGTATTCGACATGGGGCCGGGAGCGCGTCAGGAGCGGCCGCCGTCTCCGCCTCCTCCAGACAACACCTTTAAATTTAAGCACCAGAAACAAGGCATTAAAACAAGTTCAAAGAAACACTGAAGAAACAACTCCAGGTACTTACACGCGCCGCGTTTACAAGCCTCGAAAGCCCCGACTGCCCCACTACGGTGTGCGCAGCCTTTTCTAATCGCCTAATCAATGACGCTGGGAGCCACGCGCAGCGATGCACAGGTGGACACTTTCACGGACGCACCACAGTCAGAATAGTTCAAAACACCCGGTTACACAAGAATCCTGGAAATTGTAGACCACGCACCGGCCAATCAGCTGTGAGCTGTGAAGCCCATATCCTGGTTTAGATGTGGTTTTAGTCCTGGTTTAGACCTGGTTTTAGTCCTGGATTATACCAGGTTTAGACTGTTTTTAGTCCTGGTTTAAACCTGGTTTAGATGTGGTTTAGACCTGGTTTAGACCTGGTTTTAGTCCTGGATTATACCTGGTTTAGACTGTTTTTAGTCCTGGTTTATTCCTGGTTTATACCTAGATTTAATCCTGGTTTAGACCTGGTTTAGACTTGGTTTTAGTCCTGGATTAGACCTATTTTAGACCTAGATTTAATCCTGATTTATATCTGGTTTAGATGTGGTTTAGTCCTGGTTTTAATCCTAGTTTAGACCTAGATTTATTCCTAGTCTAGACCTGGTTTAGACCTGGTTTAGTCCTGGTTTAGTCCTGGTTTAGTGAAACTCGTCGTGTCTGTCTGGGTCCCTTTTGTGGAACAGCACAACAGTAAACAAAGGGTCAAGATGGACATAGACGAAGACAGACATTCTGTGTTGGCAACGATTCCTGAGATCAAGGATTTAAAGCCGGAACAAAGAGAATGTTTGGTGAATTTTATTGTGGCAAGGTAGCTGATCATGTGGTCACTTCCTCTTCCTGAGCAGGTCTAACACACAGCTATTTCTGGTGAGCCAAACAAATGTAATGTTTGTTCATTTTAATCTTGTTAGACAACAAATTGGTAATTTTTGTAAATATAATTTTAAGGGTTTTAACAGTCCAGATCAGAGGTATGCTTTTAACTTCTATCTTATTGTTTAATTTTAATGGATGTATTTTGTTAACTGCACTGTGTTACAGGCTCAGTGCTGGTTGTCGTTTTTGAGTTTTAGTTTGAGTTGATTGTTGATTTGTTCCAGCTCTGCAGTGGGTGTGGCCTGGAGGTGTCTGGGTGTGGAGGGGGCTCACATAGAGGGTGACCTTATTTATAGTTATTGGTGATGGTGGCACTTGTAACTGGGTGTTTTCAGTTGTGGTAACGGTTTTCTTTGTATTAATCTTGTTTGTTTTTCACTTCTAGCATGTCTCCTTCACCCCAGCTTTAGGGTGGAGCCTCCCCCCTGCAGTAGTATCCTCACCTGTTAAAAGCACCTTTAACATTTTTGTAAATAAAAGCTGCCGTCTGGCTGTTAGACCCACACACACACACTGACTGGCTTTCTTTGTTATTAAAGTTACCTGTAAATTCCAGGTGTTACATTATCAAGAGGAAAGACGTTATTGTTCTTCTTCCTACGAGATTTGGTGCATTACCTACGTCATGACCAAACAGCAACGATTGGTTAAATTAAAAAAAAGTACCTGCCTACTGTCAAGCGAAGTGAATCAAGCTAATTGTTCCAGTCCATGATGTGGCTTTGTCTCTTGGTCGTTGAGCTGATGTCAGATTTTCCTGTCCTGGTGGTTCTTTTATTGCTTGTGTTTGTGTGTCTGCTGTTTCCTTTTCACACTCTTTTTGTTGTTCTTTTTTCCCTGTTTTAAATGATCTTCCTGTTCCCCCCTCATATGTTTTGTTGCTTGATAAACACAGTATCTCATTGTGTTGCATTTGTGTTCTGGTTGTATTCTGTCCTTGCGGGTCACTAGCAACTGTGAGTTCTGTGTGCGCTTTGATTGGTGTATTGTTGTTGTGTGGCTCTCTATGTGCGTTGTGGTGAGTGTGTAGCACTTGTGGTCAGATAAAGGGGCTTCAGAGAGTGTATGTTCACTTTAATTTACTGCCGTATGCACTGAAACAAGTGACACATTTATGAACACACTATTCACTTTACAGTTAGGTTAGGCAACATATGATGCTTCCAAACTACAAAACCATATTTATCAGAAAGAAATATTCACTTAAATGATCATTTCTCACCTGAAACACAAAAGATACATCCATAACCACGCTTTTAGATTTATTCTCAAACTTTAATGATCCACAAGGGGAATGATTTGGACACAGTAGCTCACACATCACAACATAAGAAGAAATAATATAAGAAAAAAAATATAGAAATGGTAATAAATTCTCAAAAAAGAGCAAGAGACAGGTGTTGAATAAGACATAATTATATACATTTAAATGTACATGTCAAAGTAAAATAGATAAGTAATAATTTGTTACATAAGGGCAATGTTGGGAAGGTGACTTTTAAAATGTATTCCCCTACAGATTACAGATTACATACCCCAAAATGTAGTTTGTAACATAATCCATTAAATTACTTAAAGTGAGTAATGTAATCTGAATACTTTGGATTACTTGATTTGTTGTAGAGAAGCAAAGCCGAGGAAATCGTAACATAAGAAGTTTTGTCTGGTAAAAGACAGTCCACACAGCATGATTTAGTCCTGTTAAATCCTGTTTTAGACCTGTTTTAGACCTGGTTTAGACCTGGTTTAGACCTGGTTTAGTTTCCGACAATGAGTGGAATTAGGGGGAAAAAAAAAAAAGGGAATAGCCCAAAATGTAAAAACAGGAAAATATCGGCATGTAATCCATTTATTCCAACAAAGTAACTGTAATCCAATTACCACTCATTGAAACAGTAACTGTAACTGAATACAGTTACTCGTAATTTGTACTCTGATTATGTAACTCCAGTACATGTAATCTGTTACTCCCCAACACTACATAAGGGTGAGTTATTGTACAGTTGTAGGGAGTATTATAGTATGAATGTAGTCCTGTAGTGTTATCTGTCCCTCTATAGTTTGGTGCAGTGGGTGAGAGTGCATTCTCAAAGTTTTATGTGGTTTTATTCAGTGCGACACTTCAAATGAGCGCGAGATCTGTCCCTGTCACTGGAACCCGGGACCTGAAACTTGGAGTTCACCACCTGGCGGAGCTCTGATGACGTGGTTCAGAAGCCGAGGATCCTGGGAAGTGAAAAACTCCCTCTGCGCTCACTTGTCCTGTGACATGGCAGGTCAAACCGTCCGGATCATCATCAGTGAGGCGCTCGAGGACCTGAGTCCGGAAAACCTCACCAAATTCCGGATGGTGCTGTGGGAGAGGAAGAGCGATGGACTGCGTGTCACACGAACCCAGGTGGAGGGGAAGACCTGCCTGGAGCTGGCAGACTTCCTGGTGGAGACGTTCACCCGGGACAAGGCCGTGCAGGTGACGGTGGAGCTGCTCAGAGCCATCAGGTGTAACGAGGTAGCGGCGGAGCTGGGTGAGCGCGCTTTTACGCATGGCACGTCTCTCCAGCCGCCACCATCCCATCCACCGCTCTCACAGATTCAGGCGTATGATTTAGGCGTATGTAGCTTCACTGAAATATATCCTGAAGTGCTCTTTTCAACGGTTACACTAGCTGTGTTTACTTTCACTTTGGAGTTTGTGATGTATCTAACACTGGGACTGTGCCACTGTAGTGCAGTCCTGATCTGAGCACATATAAATCCATGTGCACAATACCAACATCACCAAATGCTTTTGTACAGACTCTTGAGATCAGCTCTGTGAGGTTCACCTCAAAACTGTGGAGTCACTGGAGCTGATGCCTTCATGTAATAAGACTAGACTTCTTCTGTAATACTTACAGTTACAATGTATTTACAGCATTCTTATGACTTATTGTGTTAGCTACAAATCATGTGTCTTCACTACAGTTAAACCAATATATATTGATCATTGGCTAACATTTGGACTGGTCAGCATATCGGTTATCGGCCTTAAATCTCCAGCCCAGGCCATTATTTGCTTTTCTGCTGCTTAAAGAATACTCATAAAACTTTATTTGAATAACAACAACACACTATTAAAGGGTTGTGGTAAAAAAATTAAATAAAAAATACTACAATCTACAAAATATCGACTCTCTGGATTCTAAACAATCGGCTTCAGCTCATATTGTTCACAGCACAACACCATGAATAGAAAATAGTGTAATACAGGCACATTAAATCATACTTTTTTGTTATTATTCTTTTTCCTAATTTGGATTTTATTCTAATGTTTTCAGATAAAAAGGCAAAACCCCCAAAGAAAAAACTACAACCTGCACAAAAAAGGCAGTCTCCATCAGCTTCTGGTGAGTTTTCTGTAAATACTTTTACTGTAATTTGACCTGACCCAAAACACAGGAGAAACAGACCACAGCCCTGAATATAACTACAGTATAACTGTCCCCAACTTTGTAATAAGTTGTAAAAGTACTAGTACCTCTACTGCAGGAGTGCTAAAATACACATGTCTGAGTAAAAGCTTATGGCAGGAGTGTCCAAATGTTTTTCACTTATAGAAACAGACTGATGGGCCACACAGTGAGTCGTCCATGTGCAGCTCTGACACATGCACTGTAGATTTAGTAAAGGGTCCATATGACACTATTTTCTGATCTCTGTTCTAATGTCGTTTTCTCATCACAAACAGACATGGAGTTGTGTTTTGTTTCATTCATGTTTAACAAACAAACCATGTAGATTTAAGCTGAGTTCTTCTCTTAAACAGAAAACACTGTTCCACCTTGTGATGTCATGTTGTAATACAGGAAGTGCTTATTTGAAGTAGAATCATTTGGATGACTTCAGCTCTGAAGTTTCCATTCTCTGCTGAACTAAAGTTAAAAGGCAGCTGTTAGCTTGAAGCTACCACTTCATGACATCACAAGTTGGAACACAGTATTTTGAGATTTGGAGATGTAGAATAATAATAATTGTTACTCAAACATGTGTGAATGAAACAAAACAGAACTCCAGGTGTGTTTTTGAGAAGGGAACAACATTATAACCTGGTTTAAATGTCAGAAGAGTCCATTTTGCTTCATATAAAATCATTAAGGTCTGAAATATTATTAGATCTGTGTCACAATGCAGTGTGATTGTGATAGAATTACTTACATTTGCAGTTGATGGGCATGATTACTGCTTATAATGATACGACTAGGGCGCTATTTCCACTGTCTATTTAATGGAATCATATTGTTGCAAATATAATAAATGTTCTTCATGTGTTTCAGCCTCTGGAGCACCTGCTGCACCTCAGAAGAGTAAGTGTATTTCAGACACACACAGAGCCACAGCTGAAGCAGCATTTAATTCTATAGATATCTATAGATTCTCTGGCCCTCCTCCTTGAACGTTACCATGGATAAAGAAATGTTCAAAAATATGTATAAAAAGCATATGAGTTTAATTGAATCTTATAAAAACATACAGTAAAGCAAAATACATATAGTGCAAATATAATACAGGAATTACAAAATGGAATCACTTCATAGTGCATTATTATAAGGCCATGTAAAATTATCCAAGCTTATTTCATTCTTTCTTTCTTTAGAATCATATGTATGGTATTTGGAAATAAGTATTTAAAAGAAGACATTTCAGACTGTAGCAAGTACTACATCTGGACAATACACATAATGAGCTTCAGTGTGGACAAGGGAAGTCAACTAAAGTAATTTTAGTACCACAAGGACATTAAATGTACTACCTAGAAATGACATGAACAAGGGCTTTCTCCAAATCAATGCCTTTCTCAGGCTTTCTCAGCAATAACATTTCCATAGAGAAAAGCATCTGACGGACCCTCCATTTAAAAAATTACACAATGCACCTTGAAGTGTTTTTGTGTTTATTTGGTTCAAACAAATTAATATTAATAAATGAAATAATATGCATCAAAATAAATCAAAGGTTACAAGACTATGGAAAACAAACCTTGAACTGTGCTGTATCCAAAATCACTCGAAAGAACACAGATACTAAAAAAAGAGTCCTAAAACCAAAGATGAAAACAAAATACTTGTCTCTGTAAGACACAGTAACTGTACACGTGCCATTAAGGGCCTTATAAAGAAAAACTGGAGCATCCTCAAAAGCGACCAGTCACTGGCATCTGTTTTCCCTGAACCTCCATCATTCGCTGTACAAAGAGCATCTACTTTAAAAGATTAACTTGTGAAAAACTATCACCCTGCAGAAAAAAAATGTTTTTTTCCTAAACTGTTTGGTACGTTTCAGTGTGGTGCCTGTAATCACTGTACCCACATGAATATGTACATCCTTTAAAGACTCTTCAGGTCCAAAAAATTTTCACACATGTTCATTTTGCAAACTGGAATACCACACATGTGGTTTACATGGTCTACATGCCATAGGTGTCTTCTTGCTGTTTTGTGGGTCTGCCCTTTCCTCATGATTGGCCAGCCTTAATATAATTTATATTTTTTGCTTCTTATTTTAGCTGTATTTTTTTTCTTTCAGAAAGAAGAAATGCATCTCATTTGAATGTAAGTACACTGTTGGGACACCATGTAAAACTGTTTCTGAATATTGATTAGAATTGGCTATATTTTCTTGCAGTAGGACTCTGTGGTCACTTTATAGCCTATAGAATGGATCAATTTTGTACATGTTTCTACAAAATTCATTTGACCTCAACCAGGCTTAATTCCTAAAATCTTTGTGTTATGACAAGTTTTTTTTATGTTTTTTTTTTTCAATTGGCACATGGTTTGGTGTATAGTACCTGCAGAATTTGTGAAGAAAATTACAAAAATGAAGGAAATAGCAGTGAGTTAGCGAGTCTGCCTATGTCATCAACACTAACAAGTCCATTTAAATTCAGGGATGTTGGACTCACTTCTTTGCCAAGTCCAGACTAATACTGTATCTGCTGTATCCCTATGCTGCAGACCCTCTGACTGGATCTGTTGTGGGATGGGGAGTGCATGAGAAAGACACTGGTCTGCTATGTAATGGGAGGCAAACGAATTGTGGAACATAGAGAAAACTAAAAAAGTTGACGTGTGTGTGCACGGGCATACAGGGTGCTTACTTGCATCGTGGGGCTCTGGAGCTGTACCCATAATTTTTCCCCCACTCCAGTTTGGTAACCTGTCATATGCACTTTAAACTTAACCAGGACTAAATTAGTCAAACATTGACACTAAATGAGTTGCCTGAACCAAAATGTACAGCTCTGATCCAGCCATATTCAGCAGCGTCATTTAAACACCTCAAACACCCACAGGCTTCACAGTGTGTGGGCACAGAAACAACAACTAAATAAAATACAAAGCATCCAGAACACATGCCCTCCCCTCAGCTGCTCCTGGAGGAGCAGCGGCTGTACTCCGAGCTCCTCCCATGTGACTGATCTCACCCTGTCTCTAAGGGAGTGCCCCTGTGGAGGAAACACGTTTATTTCTGGGGGCTGAGCTGTAGCTGTACTTTACTGAGATATAAATATTGAGTTGAGTTGTTCTAAAATGTTTTATTTCAGTTAGCTCATGTGTGTTTTGTTTGTCTCTTTTATCATAAGGAAACCCCCAGTGGGAGTGAGCCCGGCCCATCTACTGCCCAGGCCAATGGCTCAGTGAACTCTCCCCAAAAAGAGAAGGGAAAAAGGCCCAGACCAGGGCAGCAGGAGCTGTCTCAACAACTGCTGCTGTTTGGTCAATACAAAGGCAATAGCATTGACTGGCTTCTGCAGAACCACGTGGACTACGCTGGATATGTGGTGGCCACTCACCGGAAAGAGAGAGAGGAGGGAAATATGAGTCAGAGTAAATTAATGAAGAACAAGGTACAGCACCTCCAACCTCTGTCACATCAAAAACATCACAATTCTGTTTCTCTGTCTGTAGAGGCAACTCTTTACACCTTTTCAACTTTCAAGGTCTCAGTGAAGCTCCACAGGTAGGGTCATCAAATCCAGGGTTATGGTGATTTGAGGAGAGTAACAGCCCTCAGGACAAAAGTGTCCCTTCTCTGTGTCCGTCCAGGGGGAACCACAACAGGAAAGCCCCTCCTAAGCCTCACTGTAACTTTGCTCTGTTGTTTCAGTTGGTGATGAGCTAAAGGGAGAGGGGAACCATCAAGGTATTCAGTGAAGGCCCAAGAAAAAATATTGAAAGAATTTTTGTACTACTAATAAGATTTTTCAATATTTTTTAGTCAGTGAGTAATAAATACTACACTAGTTCTAGATCATTCTTATAAACTTGGACTAATATTTCTTGGGAAACAAAGGGTTAACATAATTGAATGAAAATGGACCAATCACAATGTTTCTTTGCTATCTGGGTAAATCTGTGACTCTCCCTGCAGCACTGAACTAAAGAAACAGTTGCAGGACCTTCATGGGCTGTAACGAAGACTCGTCCAATTCAAGTCAATGTGGGGATGAATTGGAGATTGACAGTTTAGCCAGTTGTATTTCATTGAGTTATGGGCGGGATCATATCACAACATTTTCCGGACCTTAACAAATACCCTGTGATAGCAAATGTAAGTGAGACCCCAGCATCAAAAATCGTGCTGGACGCTGTGGGTGTCTGAAAGAAGAAGAAAGAGAAAGACCCAAGAACCGGAGCTCGGAGCCGGGCCGGCCACGGATCCATCCATCTGTAGTTGTTGAACAGAAGCTAATGATAATTAAACAAATATATATATATATATATATATATATATATAAAAAAAAAAAAACTAAATTAAGTGAATCTGTGATTCACTTAATTTAGTTTTTTTTTTATATATAAATGATGTGATGATAGACAGTGATTGGTCCTAGTGATCCTTGCTGACTCAGAACAGTGAGTATAATCCAGGATGTTGACAGCAGATGTCTATGGCTACAGTCCTCTCTGCTCCACACTCACACTGGTCAAAACAAGCAGGTTTTTTTTGCAGGTGTGGTCTGCGCTGAACTTAATTTATTGTTCTTTTCAACAGAGGCTGAGATATATTAGTGTATTTTATTAGTTACTATTAGTTATTTTATTTTTATTTGTACAAACACAAATCAGTAGGCTATATTTCTACATCTTCTAAATCTTTAACTATCTTTGCTTTTGTTGTTAATTTTTTGCTCTTTGTGTCTGTGTGTGTGTCTTTCTCAGGACGCTCTGTCAGAGTACGTGAGCCTTTTCCCAGAGGCGGAGAAGGAGGTTCTCTTTTATCACCAAGGACAAACTCCTCTTGGATTCGGGAAATATGAAAAACTCACTCATTATGAACTGTATGAGTCCAAAAAAGATGCCCATAAGAAGTAAGGATTCATTATAACTGTGTTATATTAACTATTCATAAATATGGTAAAAACTACACTACACCTACCACAAATTACTTCTTTTAAGAAATATTAGAAGTACATACTGGCAAAATGATGACTGGTAACCCCACATGGGTAGTTTTGGTGTGAACTTTCTTTCTTGTTGCTCCTCTATTTTATCTTAAAAATTCTGTTTTGATTGTGTCGTCAGCTTGTCTCCATGGCATTATAAGTATACTTATATTTAGCAATATAATATATTTATATTTTTTGTATTGTTAAGCAGACCTATTCTGCAAAATTTACTTTTAATCATGTTATAGCTGTTTCCCCTCACCATTGACCCTCTGAGGTTGTATTTGCTGTGATTTGTACATGTTTGAGTCTTTAAACTCTTATTTTTCAAGACACCATTTTACAGATCAACCCTTGTTTTCACCTCCATCAGTACAAGCCCACTCCTCTGTACTTACTTACCTATTTTTTTTATTTTCTTACTCAGTGATACTTGTGGCATTTGGCAGCGTTGCTTAGTCATTTTGGTACAAATGAAATCTGCTACTCATTAATTTCCGACTCTTTGTTGTGATGACGCGACATCAGCTCCCATTGAGCATCACAGTTTTCTAATGTGGAAGTCAGCGCACTCGTCTCTTTTATGAAGTTGTTTAGATGAATATTGCAATTTAAAATGCGCTAATTATAACCATGAGTGTCAGAGAATATAACTATAGAGCACATACACAAGGACAATAGGTTTTCTTTAAGCAAAGCAACATCTTCATTAAGTAAAGAAGGTTTTGGACTTTCCACCAGAAAACAACATAGTGCCTCTTTAAGAAAACACACACCCAAAGCACACCTCAGCTGTGTTTCAAACAAGAAAAGCAAAGTCCCCAGTGCAGCCGGTCACAAGGCTGGTTTCATCTGCGCACCCAGAGTTTAACAAACTCACTGCTAATTTCTTTTTCTCCTTGTGTGCAGATATGTCAATTGGCTCCATTCACAGAAGAATAATAAGGACCCAAAGATCGTGGACTCTGCAAAATACATTTTACACCGTGAATGCAGGAAAAGTCAACCTGGCATCAGGTGAGGTTCAACCCTTCTGATGAGCCATAAATTGATAAGTTCCAGAGTTGAGTTTTTTATTCTTTTTTCTATACTGTAGTGTAGTATGTGCACAGAGCACTGATAATGAAGCCTTTGAATTGTTTACAACAGCTCCCTGTCCACAGCAGTTAGGCTGGACTTTGTAATACTTTTACTACTACTCAACTGTGGTGACTGTCTGAAACATAAAAATGACAGATATTCTAATTCAATCTTGGACATGACTCAGAAGCGCAGCCTGGTGTCATGTGTATTGGACGTGCACGGACATTTGTCTTGATTTGCTCTGACCATGATCTGTTCTCTTTTTCAGCACTGAACTTCCTGTGAAGAAACAGAAGCAATGATTCAAAACGTTTTTAGGTCTTCAAACTTAAACAACTGCATGTAAATTGAGCTTTTTCAAAATTTTGACATAAAAATATTGTAAACTAAAACACATTTTTGCATATGACATGAATCAGATTTTATAATATATTTATTTATTTATTTTTTTTAAGTTTTTTTTTTTTAGACACATGATCAAATAATTTGATGTTTTTATACAGATTTTTAAAAAGCATGTTTTTTATTTTTATAACCCTAACTCCACACACAAATAGGCTACGTAATTCTGGGTTTGAGAGATTTCCATTGAAAACACTGATAAAGCAGTTGTATTAAAAAAGTTCCACACAGTATGTGTAACTGTATAAATGATTGAATCATTAATAATGATTAAAAGTGAATCTGTAAAAGTGACTTTTTGTCATTTTTCAGTCTGGGGTTTGAGTTAGATTAGTCCGGGCTTGTACCTGATTTGGTCTGTTTATGCTTTAATCACATTTAATCTTTATATTTTACTCTGTTTAAGGAATGCCACAATATGAAACTAAACTGTGAGAACAAACTTGATGTTACGATAATCCACAATTATAGACCTCATCACCAAACAAGAGTGAAAGTCTTTACTCACTTTATTTCACTAATCTGTCTCCTGCTTTCCTCCAGTCTGTGAGCTGCTGTGTCAGATCAGACTCTACGTGTTTCTGTAGATGAATAATGTTCTTCTACATTTTGGCTTGTATCTTGTATTTGGCTTTGCACAGAAAACAACAACAGACATAAAGAGACAGATGAAACACACTTTACATTAGCTTTATGGTTTTGGAGCGCAGAGTGAACTGGACTCACTCATGTCATTTGGTGTCATAATCACAGGTGGGATTTAGGATTCCTGTTTCTCCCCTTGTTCTGTCTTCCCCTCCCCTCTGTGTTGGTGTGTGGGTAGTCCTGGTTTAGTCACACAGCTGAGTCTTGTTTTAGTCCTGGTTTAGTCACACAGCTGAGTCTTGTTTTAGTCCTGGTTTAGTCCTGGTTTAGTCACACAGCTGAGTCTTGTTTTAGTCCTGGTTTAGTCCTGGTTTAGTCACACAGCTGAGTCTTGTTTTAGTCCTGGTTTAGTCCTGGTTTAGTCACACAGCTGAGTCTTGTTTTAGTCCTGGTTTAGTCCTGGTTTAGTCCTGGTTTGAGTCTTGTTTTAGTCCTGGTTTAGTCCTGGTTTAGTCACACAGCTGAGTCTTGTTTTAGTCCTGGTTTAGTCCTAGTTTAGTTCTGGTTTAGTCTTAGTGTAGTCCTAGTTTTAGTCCTAGATTAGTCCCGGTGTAGTCCTGGTTTAGTCCTCATGTCATCCTGGATTAGTTCTGGTTTAATCCTGGTTTAATCCTGGGGTAGTCCTAGTTTAGTCCTGGTTCAGTTCTAGTTTAGTCCTAGGTTAGTCCTGTTTTAGTCCTGGTTTAGTCCCAATGTAGTCCTAGTTTAGTCCTAGGTTAGTCCTGGTTTAGTCCTGGTGTAGTCCTGGTGTAGTCCTGGTTTAGTCCTGGTTTAGTCCTGGTTTAGTCCTGGTTTAGTCCTAGTTTAGTCCTGGTTTAGTTTTAGTGTAGTCCTAGTTTAGTCCTGTTTTAGTCCTGGTGTAGTCTTGGTGTAGTCCTAGTTTAGTCCTGGTTTAGACCTGGTTTAGTCCTGGTTTAGTCCTGGTTTAGTTCTGGTTTAGTTCTAGTGTAGTCCTAGTTTTGTCCTAGGTTAGTCCTGGTGTAGTCCTGGTTTAGTTCTGGTTTAGTCCAGGTTTAGTCCTGGTGTAGTCCTGGTTTAATCTCGGGGTAGTCCTAGTTTATTTCTGGTGTAGTCCCGGAGTAGTCCTAGTTTAGTCCTGTTTGTCTTGGTTTAGTCCTGGTTTAAATTTGGTTCAGTCCTGGTTTCCTGGTTTAGTCCTGGTTTCGTCCTAGTTTAGTTCTGGTTTAGTCCTGGTTTAGTCCTGGTTTAGTCCTGGTTTAGTCCTGGTTTAGTCCTGGTTTAGTCCTGGTTTAGTCCTGGTTTAGTCCTGGTTTAGTCTTCATTAAACACATGACTTTTGTTTGAATAATCCATACGTTTATTCACAGTGCATAGACAGAAATAACACAGAGGTAGACCGAGTTTTGTATTTCAAAAAAAAAAATAAAAAATAAAATAAAAAGTTAAATGCACAAAACTCTACAAAATTATTTACACATTTACAAAGCGTTTTGGGACAGACAGACGTTTTTCATTTAGTGCTTTGACCCTGAGAAACTTGGACTTTGGGAGTAGTTCTCAAGCTGTAGTGCGCTCCCCCTGGTGGAGCCCAGGAGTATTACAAGATTCAAGTCCTGCTTTCGTTTAGTGCTCTTTCCACTAGTCCTGTTTTAGTCCAGGATTAGTCTGTTTAGTCCTGGTTTAGTTCTGAAATACTCAAGGTAAATCCGTGTTTAGTCCTGGTTTAGTCCGAGTGACAGAGCCCCATTTTAGTCTTAGTTAAGTATTTCAATTTCTGTCCAGTAAGTCCTAGTTAAGTTTATCCCTGTTGTAGTCCTGGTTTAGTTCACAATTAGTCCAGTTTAAGTCTGAGTTTAGTTCTGGTAGCTTATAGGTCTGGTGAAGCCCATTTATGTCATAAATTAGTCCTGGTTTAGTCCAAGTTAAACCTGGTTTAGTGCTGGTTTTATTTATCTCTGTTGTAGTCCTGGTTTAGTCCACGTAAACCTGGTTTTGACCTGGTTTAGTCCTGGTTTTATTCATCCAGGTTATAGTTCTGGTTGAGTTCAAAATTAGTCCTGGTTTAGTCCAGTTTAAGTCTTAGCTTAATTCCCTTGAAGTCCATTTATGTCATAATTTAGACCTGGGATAGTCCTGGTTTTGATAGTCCTGGTCCAGGTGACTTAGTCCTGGTTTAGTCCAAGTTCATTTCTGGTTTGACCTGGTTTTATTTACGCTTATTGTAGTCCTGGTTTGGTTCCGACTTAGACCTAGTTTAGTCCTGGTTTAGTCCAGTTTCAAATCTTAGTTTAGTTCCCTGGTTTGGTTCTGTTGTTAGTCCTGTTAAAGTCCTGTTCTAGTCCGGTTGTGATCATGCTATAGTCCGGTTGTGATCCTATTGTGGTCCGGTTGTGATCCCATTCTAGTCTGGTTGTGATCCTGCTTTAGTCTGGTTGTGATCCTGCTTTAGTCTGGTTGTGATCCCGCTCTGGTCCGGTTGTGATCCCGCTCTGGTCTGGTTGTGATCCCGCTCTGGTCCGGTTGTGATCCCGCTCTGGTCCGGTTGTGATCCCGTTCTGGTCCGGTTGTGATCCTCAGTCCCTTTGCGTCATCACTACGAGCCCCAGTGGCTGTCTGACGTTGATGATGTCACGGCGGTGGACGGGCCGTTGACGCCGCTGACCACTTCCTGTGCGGTTTTACCCAGCATGCCTTGCACGTCGCACACGAAGCGGTAGACGTAGCGTTTCCCGGCCGTCTTGTGGATGATGTTTTTGTGGTAGTAGTAACGCAAACCACGACTGAGCTTCTCGTAGTTCATCTTCGGCTTGTTCTTACACTGACCCCAGCGCTTGGCCACCTGGAAGTACAAGTACAAGATTACTACTACTACTACTACTACTACTACTACTACTACTACTACTACTACTGCTGACCCAAACACTTGGCCACCTGGAAGTACAACAAATACACGACTACTACTACTACTACTACTACTACTACTACTACTACTGACCCTAGCGCTTGTCCACCTGGAAGTACAAATACAAGATTACTACTACTACTACTACTACTACTACTACTGACTACTTGGCCACTACTACTTACTACTACTACTACTACTACTACTACTGACCCCAGCGCTTGGCCACCTGGAAGTACAAGTACAAGATTACTACTACTACTACTACTACTACTACTACTACTACTACTGACCCAAACACTTGGCCACCTGGAAGTACAACAAATACACGACTACTACTACTACTACTACTACTACTACTACTACTACTACTGACCCCAGCGCTTGTCCACCTGGAAGTACAAGTACAAGATTACTACTACTACTACTACTACTACTACTACTACTACTACTACTACTACTACTGACCCCAGCGCTTGGCCACCTGGAAGTACAAGTACAAGATTACTACTACTACTACTACTACTACTACTACTACTACTACTACTACTGAACCAAACACTTGGCCACCTGGAAGTACAAGTACAAGATTACTACTACTACTACTACTACTACTACTACTACTACTACTACTACTGACCCCAGCGCTTGGCCACCTGGAAGTACAAGTACAAGATTACTACTACTACTACTACTACTACTACTACTACTACTACTACTACTACTGACCCACGCTACCTGGAAGTACAAGTACAAGATTACTACTACTACTACTACTACTACTACTACTACTACTACTACTACTACTACTACTACTACTACTACTACTGACCCCAGCGCTTGGCCACCTGGAAGTACAAGTACAAGATTACTACTACTACTACTACTACTACTACTACTACTGACCCCAGCGCTTGGCCACCTGGAAGTACAAGGACAAGATTACTACTACTACTACTACTGCTACTACTACTGCTGCAACTACTGCTAATACTACTACTACTACTACTACTACTACTACTACTACTACTACTACTACTACTACTACTACTGCTGCTACTAAAGACCCCAGCGCTTGGCCACCTGGAAGTACATGAAGTACATGAATGCCTCAGGACTAGCCCCAGATCAGTATTCGTAGGTCAGTCTCCTCTCGTGAGGGTTTCTCTGTTGAAGTCGTTTGTAAAATGTGAAAACATGAATCATGAGCTGTGAACTTTAAAACCCTGTGAATTGGTTGAACTGTTTGAGTTGTGTACGTGAGGCACAAAGGACTGAAGAATGAACACTGAGCGTGGGAACAGTTCTTGTTCTTGAGTCGTGGTTTATTTGGGTTTCTGTTTACGCCTGAGCTCAACATGACCTATATTTGGTTTGACCACAAGGGGGCAGTGTGGAGTCAAACTGGGTGCATGGGTGCATGGGTGACAGGAGGGCGCATGTTTTTACTTTTCTATCAGTCTAGCCTCCACTATTCTGCTTTTCCCATATTACTGGGCATCCACCCTCTCCAATCACAATTAATAACATTCAATTATTTTATGTGATATTTGATTCCATGAAAAAAAAAAAAAAAAGGTTTCAATCTTTAGCTCCACTCAAAAGCTGCTCAAAAATGTATTGTCTCCATGGGGTCTTGTTCTGTGTAAAAGCTGTTAAGCCTGTAGTTTAGGTGTAGTTAGGGCTTCTTAATTTAGACCTGGTCTAGTCCTGGTTTAGTCCTGGTTTAGTCCTAGGGTAGTCCTGGTGTAGTCCTGGTTTAGTCCTGGTGTAGTCCTGAATTAGTCCTGGTTTAGTCCTAGTTTAGTCCTGGTGTAATCCTGATTTAGTCCTGGTGTAGTCCTGGTTTAGTCCTGGTATAGTCCTGGTTTAGTCCTGGTGTAGTCCTGATTTAGTCCTGGTTTAGTCCTAGTTTGGTCCTGGTGTAATCCTGATTTAGTCCTGGTTTAGTCCTAGTTTAGTCCTGGTGTAATCCTGATTTAGTCCTGGTGTAGTCCTGGTTTAGTCCTGGTATAGTCCTGGTTTAGTCCTGGTGTAGTCCTGATTTAGTCCTGGTTTAGTCCTAGTTTAGTCCTGGTGTAATCCTGATTTAGTCCTGGTTTAGTCCTAGTTTAGTCCTGGTGTAATCCTGATTTAGTCCTGGTTTAGTCATAGTTTAGTCCTGGTTTAATCCTGGCGTAGTCCTGGTTAAATCCTGGTTTAGTCCTGGTGTAGTCCTGGTTTAGTCATAGTTTAGTCCTGGTTTAGTCCTGGTGTAGTCCTGGTGCAGTCCTGGTTTAGTCATAGTTTAGTCCTGGTTTAGTCCTAGTTTAGTCCTGGTGTAATCCTGATTTAGTCCTGGTTTAGTCATAGTTTAGTCCTGGTTTAGTCCTGGTTAAGTCCTGGTTTAGTCCTGGTGCAGTCCTGGTTTAGTCATAGTTTAGTCCTGGTTTAGTCCTGGTTTAGTCCTGGTGTAGTTCTGGTGTAGTTCCTGTGTTGCCGTCGGTTCTTATTGCGTTTAGAAGCTGCTCTCCCTGTAGTTCAAACTCTCCATCTGTTTTCTGAAGCTCTGTGGACGGAGCGTTACCTCCGAGGGGTCGGACATCTTGAACTCCCAGCCGTCTCCAGTCCACGAGATGAAGCTTTGACACGAGGCGTCGAGGAGAAGCTCCAGGAGGAACTGCCACAGCTGGATCGGACCAGAGCCTGAGCCGGAAAACAGCAACATTTAAAGAGGGGAGGTTTCTACCAAGTTATAACATTCTCTCATCAAAAAAAAAAAAAAAAAAAAAAAAAAAGGTCTGAAGAGGTTTTTGATGTCATCCGTACATGTTTGAGTCATTTAGAGATCTCTCAATCTATCTCTCCTGGGTCAGATGCCCTCCCTATGTGTCAGATGCCCTCCCTATGTGTGTCAGATGCCCTCCGTGTGTGTCAGATGCCCTCCCATGTGTGTGTCAGATGCCCTCCCATGTGTGTGTCAGATGCCCTCACGTGTGTGTCAGGTGCCCTCCCTGTGTGTGTCAGATGCCCTCCTCGTGTGTGTCAGATGCCCTCCCTGTGTGTCAGATGCCCTCCCATGTGTGTCAGATGCCCTCCCTATGTGTGTCAGATGCCCTCACGTGTGTGTCAGATGCCCTCCCGTGTGTGTCAGATGCCCTGTGTGTGTGTCAGGTGCCCTCCGTGTGTGTGTCAGATGCCCTCACGTGTGTGTGTCAGATGCCCTCCCGTGTGTGTCAGATGCCCTGTGTGTGTGTCAGGTGCCCTCCGTGTGTGTGTCAGATGCCCTCACGTGTGTGTGTCAGGTGCCCTCCCGTGTGTGTCAGATGCCCTGTGTGTGTGTCAGGTGCCCTCCCGTGTGTGTGTGTGTGTCAGATGCCCTCCTCATGTGTGTCAGATGCCCTCCCTATGTGTGTCAGATGCCCTCACGTGTGTGTCAGATGCCCTACCTATGTGTGTCAGATGCCCTCCATGTGTGTCAGATGCCCTCACGTGTGTGTGTCAGATGCCCTCCCGTGTGTGTCAGATGCCCTGTGTGTGTGTCAGGTGCCCTCCGTGTGTGTGTCAGGTGCCCTCCGTGTGTGTGTCAGGTGCCCTCCGTGTGTGTGTCAGGTGCCCTCCGTGTGTGTGTCAGATGCCCTCCCCTGTGTGTCAGGTGCCCTCCCCTGTGTGTCAGGTGCCCTCCTCTGTGTGTCAGATGCCATCCCTGTGTGTCAGGTGCCCTCCCTGTGTGTGTGTGTCAGATGCCCTGTGTGTGTGTCAGATGCCCTCTGTGTGTGTGTCAGATGCCCTCCCGTGTGTGTGTGTCAGGTGCCCTCCCGTGTGTGTCAGATGCCCTCCCTGTGTGTCAGGTGCCCTCCCTGTGTGTGTGTGTCAGATGCCCTCCCGTGTGTGTGTGTCAGGTGCCCTCCCGTGTGTGTCAGGTGCCCTCCCGTGTGTGTCAGGTGCCCTCCATGTGTGTCAGATGCCCTCCGTGTGTGTCAGGTGCCCTCCCGTGTGTGTCAGTACCTGGATAGGCCGACATGGCAGCGACAGGCGTCTCTCTCTCCGCTCTGTGCGCCGACGTGGATGCGTTTTTGCGCTTGGCCACGCGGGGGCAGTACGAGTGGGCCGTCCCGGGACTGGAGCTGGGGTGCGGGGGTGCGGGGGGTGGTTAGCGTGCGGGGGGTGAGAGGGGGGAGGGGAGGCGAAGGAGGAGGGGGCGGAGTAATCGGGCCAGTAGTCCGGGCACGTGTAGGACTCGCCGACGGCTGAAAAACACACGGAGAACAGAGACACGGAAGAGATTAAGTGTGATTTTGTGCCGTAGTGTCGATTTATGTTTTCGAATTTTTCTGTTGCGACACCGAAATGTCACCATGTTTTACAATAATTTGGGCTTTTTAAATCTTATACATCATAAAAAATAAAAAACTTTGAAATAAGATACAAAGATAAAAGAAACAAATCTGCTGACTTCTGTGTTGGAAAACTGTGGTGCCCACTTATGTCATCATTTAGTCCTGGTTTAGTCCAAGTTAAACCTGGTTTTGGCCTGGTTTAGTCCTGGTTTTAGTCATCCCAGTTATAGTTCTGGTTGAGTTCAAAATAAGTCCAGGTTTAGTCCAGGTTTAGTCCAAGTTTAGTGCTGGTTTAGTTCAGGTTTAGTTCAAGTTCAGTCCTGGTTTAGTCCAGGTTTAGTCCAAGTTTAGTGCTGGTTTAGTCCAGGTTTAGTCCAGGTTTAGTTCAAGTTTAGTCCAGGTTTAGTCCAGGTTTAGTCCTAGTTTAGCTGGTAGCCTATAGGTCTGTTGAAGTCCACTTTCGTTTTATTCATCAGATTACATTTTAAATGAAGTACTTTTTTACTTTTACTCAAGTAGATTTTTAGATGGTTACTTTTACTTTTTCTTGAGCAGGATTTAAGTAAAGTAAAGATACTTTTACCAAATTACATTTTTCTGTTCTTTTTCCTCCTCTGATTATATATTTAAGGCTATTTAATATAAAGATTTGAGTGTTTGAGCAGAATCTGAGTGTCTAAATGAACTACACAGATTCATAAATGAGTTGAAATTGTTCATAACTAAAGTTTAAAGTTTGATCACCGTGTGCAAACAACATCAAACCCACATCTCTAATCCAAACAAATATGTTGTCAAACTAGGGAGATTAGGATTTGGCTTTATTGGATCTATCTAAGTGTAAACATAAGGCTGCCTG
This sequence comes from Boleophthalmus pectinirostris, assembly GCF_026225935.1. NCBI lineage: Eukaryota > Metazoa > Chordata > Actinopteri > Gobiiformes > Gobiidae > Boleophthalmus > Boleophthalmus pectinirostris. The sequence continues at coordinate 2,700,957 of NW_026571447.1, forward strand.
TTTCAAAGGGGTGGTGTGAATCAATAGACGACACTGTCGATTCAGGCTGCTGGAGCTCATTTTGACAGGGCAGCCCATTTCAGCTGAACACCGTTATAAAAAAAGCACGGTTTAGGAGAGTTTAGAGACAAAAGTGGGATAAGGTGGACAGAATGTTGTGAAGCTCGTCTTAATTTCCACTTGAGTTGGTTTTATGGTCGTGTTCACACATGTTCCTGTCCTGACCTGGTCCGGAGCTGATGGACGGGCTGGAGCTGTAGGGGCTGTGGCTGCACTCCGCGGCCGGGCTGAAGTGACTGTTCTGGGGGACGAGGCTCTGGTACGACAGCCCCGACCCTGGATCCTGGAAGGACTGCTCCACACTCACACCGTCTGGAAAATCACAGGTACAAACATGGTTATTCTCCTTCAAACTTCTGCTGTGTGCAAAGCAGAGAAGCACATCAAATGAGGCTAAAGACAATAGCCCAGATCCCCCCACTGCCACGCCCACCACTGCCACAGAAAATCTGACCACAGCAACAACATGCCACATGTATGTACAGTGTGTACTCAGAGGAAACTCAGCACAACAGTCACATCAGTCATTTTCAGATGAACACAGCTCAGTTAAAGAGCAAACACGTCCCCAGATGTCACAACCCAGCCACATTGTCAAATGTTAGACTTTTAGACGAAGCTTTTGCAAAAAACAATTCTAATGCATCTGTACATGTGAAAGTTCTATCAGCGGAAAGAATGAAATCACCTGAATCCATCAATACCACATGTTTTTCTATCCCAACTATCACCAAACTGGTCAAAAGGTGCAGCCAAGCAAAACAATTAATTATAATTAAAAAAACATTTTTACCCTTTGCTGTTTTTCCATCAAAGGTTTATTCCCAGTAAAAACCATGTACCATGTAAATGTACAGAAACAATCCTGCAAAAAATGTTTCTAGGAGAAAAGAGACACTCTACCTACATAAATGTACTGTCCTTGTGTATCAAAATGTGCTTTTATCTCAAGAAATGATTTATTCTGACTAAATCTGATGATGCCAATTGGCACATGGGTGGCACATGGGTGGCACATGGGTGGCACACGGGCAACACACTGGCACAGGACACCTGGACTTTTTCTACTAAAAAGAGTAAAATGTACATATTTTGTGATCCTCACATGTGATGGTCTCATGTTTTTACACTTCCTGTGTTTCAGAAGATACATCCAAAGTTTAAAGGGCAATTTTCAGTTTTAATTTTATATTTTTTGTCAGGTGAAATTGAAAATGTTGTATTTGAGTCTAATGTTCTTATTGCTAATGTTATATAATGTCATTATTTAACACCAGACAGAAAACACCGAGATCATCCATGTGGGCCTGAGAAAACCCACACTTTATATGTTTATACTTTTCACTTCCCGAGGATCTGACCAAACAAGGCCCAGCAAACGTTTCAATGTGAAACTGTGTCGTGGAGGTGAAAGATCTTAAACGTGTTGGAGGAGGAGAGCAGAGTTACAGGTGGAGGAAACTATGGAAACCAGCACAGTTCCATGGAAACAGAAAAGATAAAACCAGACTTCGGAACATTCTCCATAAAGATAGATAGGCCCTCCTCCAGACTAAATAACAGTCAGGTTTGTGGAGATGCAAGCCCGCTCACTGTAAGGCCACAAGTTTTTATTGTTTTTCAGAGCAATAAACCCAACCAAAATGAAAAACATGCTTTCACTGGACTCTACTTTTGGACTAAAACATTACATACTGTGGCTTTAATAAATATTGAGAAGTTTTTCAGGTTCATCCTGCTGGGGGTGTTCTGCCTGCATGTCTGTGGTGGAGTGTTCAGCAGTTTCCATGGTGACACAATGCACACATTCCCAAACACTGTCATTAAGTCAGTTCTCTCCGGCCAGATTGTGTTCAAATAAAACTTCAATTAAAGTCACAGCTTCAGACAGAGCGGTGCTTCTAGTTAGCGTCCCCAGGCGTATTTTAAAAAGTCTGGATTTCTCACCGTTTGGATACGAGCTCCACCAGCTGAAGTCCTGACACGCGTCCAGGTTGTAGAGTTGTCCGTCGGACAAATTCACTGCAAAAAACATAAAAGTCACTCAGAAAAGTCCAAAGTAAAACATGTGGACAATTCCCGAGTGGGACGTTTTCCGTGTGGGACGTTTTTCGTGTGGGACGTTTTCCGTGTGGGATGTTTTCCGTGTGGGACGTACCTTTGCCGCTGTAGACCTGGTTTGGTTTGGCCTGGATCTCGGTGAAACTGGACTCTGGTCCGGACTTACTGGGGTCTAACAGAAAAGACAGTTCTTCACCACCAAAGTCTAAAACACACAGAGCGACCACACCACAGAGTTAAACACAAACACCACAGAGTTAAACACAAACACCACAGAGTTAAACACAAACACCACAGAGTTAAACACAAACACCACAGAGTTAAACACAAACACCACAGAGTTAAACACCACAGAGTTAAACACCACAGAGTTAAACACCACAGAGTTAAACACCACAGAGTTAAACACAAACACCACAGAGTTAAACACCACAGAGTTAAACACCACAGAGTTAAACACCACAGAGTTAAACACAAACACCACAGAGTTAAACACCAAACACCACAGAGTTAAACACAAACACCACAGAGTTAAACACACAAAACACCACAGAGTTAAACACCACAAGAGTTAAACAGAGTTAAAAGTTAAACACACACAGAACACCACAGAGTTAAAACACAAACACCACAGAGTTAAACACCACACAAACACCACAGAGTTAAACACCACAGAGTTAAACACAACACCACAGTTAAACACACAAAACACAGAGTTAACACACACACCACAGAGTTAAACACAAACACCACAGAGTTAAACACAACACACCACAGAGTTAAACATAAACACACACAAAACACCACAGTTACAACACAGTTAACACCACAGAGTTAAACACAAACACCACAGAGTTAAACACAAACACCACAGAGTTAAATACAAACACCACAGGGTTAGTCCACAACAACACCTGCTCCTGTCTGCTCCTGTCTACACCTGTCTGCTCCTGTCTGCTCCTGTCTGCACCTGTCTGCACCTGTCTGCACCTGTCTGCTCCTCTGTCTCTGCACCTCTGGCTCTGCACCTGTCTGCTCTCCATCTCTGCTCCTGTCAGCTCCTTTAACACTGCACCTGTCTGCTCCTGTCTGCTCATCTGACTTTGCTCCTGTCTGCACCCGTCTGCACCTGTCTGCACCTGTCTGCACCTGTCTGCTCTGCTCCTCTCTGCTCACCTGTCTGCTGCCTGTCTGCTCACCTCTGTCTGCTGCACCTGTCTGCACCTGTCTGCTGTCTGCTGTCTGCTGTCTGCTCCTGTCTGTCTCTGTCTGAGTCTGTCTGTCCTGTCTGCTCGTCTCTCTGTCTGTCTGCCCCCCCCCATCTGCTCCTGTCCGTCCCTGTCAGTCCCTGTCGGCTCGTTTCCTGTCGTGTCCAACAGGAAAAGGTCTGTGTGGCGTTTAGTGTCCATTCAGCACGGGACATTTCAGCGCCGCTCTGTGAATGAGGAGACGAGGAAACGAGGGGGCAGAGGGGAGAGGGGGAGGAGAGGGAGAGCGAGGGAGGAGGAGAAAGAAGAAAAGAGAGAAGAAAGAGGAGTGGAGAGAGAGAAGATGAGGAGGAGGAGAAGAACGGGGTGAAGATGACTGGGGATGAAAAGGAGGAGAGGAAAGGAAAGGGTGAGGAGAGGGAGAGGAAGGAGGAGGAGGAGAAGGAGGAAGGAAGAGAGGAGGAAGGGAGAGAGAGGGAGAGGAGGAGAGCAGAGGAGAGGAAAGAAGAGGGGAGGAGAGGGAGAGGAGGAGGAGAGAGGAGGAGAGGTAGTGCAGGAGGAGAATGGATGGTCAAGAGGAGGAGGAAAAGAGGGGGAGGAGGAGGAGGAGAGGAAAGGCTGGAGCGGGGAGTGGACCGAGCAGCGCTAAATCTGTCCCAAAGGAAGTCTGCAACTCCTGATTACAGACACGCACCAACACCAGACTACAGACCAGACTAAACCAGGACTAAACCAGGACTAAACCAGGACTGAACCAGGACTAAACCAGGACTAAACCAGGACTAAACCAGGACTAAACCAGGACTAAAGCAGGACTAACCAGGACTAAGCAGGACTAAACCAGGACTGAACCAGGACTAAACCAGGACTAAAGGACTAAAGGACTAAACCAGGACTAAACCAGGACAAACCAGGACTAAACCAGGACTAAACCAGGACTAAACCAGGACTAAACCAGGACTAAACCAGGACTAAACCAGACTAAACAAAGACTAAACCAGGACTAAACCAGGACTAAAGACTAAACCAGGACTGAAAGGACTAACCAGGACTAAACCAGGACTAAACCAGGAAAACCAGGACTAAACCAGGACTAAACCAGGACTAAACCAGACTAAACCAGGACTAAACCAGGACTAAACCAGGACTAAACCAGGACTAAGGCAGGACTAAACCAGGACTAAACCAGGACTAAACCAGGACTAAACCAGGACTAAACCAGGACTAAACCAGGACTAAACCAGGACTAAACCAGGACTAAACCAGGACTAAACCAGGACTAAACCAGGACTAAACCAGGACTGAACCAGGACTAAACCAGGACTAAACCAGGACTGAACCAGGACTAAACCAGGACTAAACCAGATCTAAACCAAGACTAAACCAGGACTGAACCAGGACTAAACCAGATCTAAACCAGGATTAAACCAGGACTAAACCAGATCTAAACCAGGATTAAACCAGGACTAAACCAGGACTAAACCAGAACTAAAGCAGAACTAAACCAGGACTAAAGCAGGACTAAAGCAGGACTAAACCAGGACTAAACCAGGACTAAACCAGGACTAAGACTAAACCAGGACTAAAACCAGGACTAAACCAGGACTGGAAAACCAGGACTAAAAGCAGGACTAAACCAGGACTGAACCAGGACTAAACCAGGACTAAACCAGGACTAAAGGACCAAAGGACTAAAGCAGGACTAAACCAGGACTCAAGCAAGACCAAACCAGGACTAAAGCAGGACTAAAGCAGGACCAAACCGGGTTCTAAAGAAGAACTACACCAGGACTGAACCAGGACCAAACCGGGACTAAATCGGGTCTAAACCAGGGACAAATAGAGAACTGTACAGAGTAAATTTGGTTTTAAACCAGGATTAAAATAAAATTAACCCAGGACTAAACCAGGACTAAACCAGGACTAAACCAGGACTAAACCAGGACTAAACCAGTACTAAACCAGGACTAAACCAGGACTAAACCAATCCCAAGCTGGGACAAAACAAGAACTAGGACAGGACCAAACCAGGCACAAAAACTCGACTGTACAGAGTAAATCTGGTCCTAAACCAGAATTTAAATAAGGACTATGGACCAAACCAGGACTAAACCAGGACAAAACAAGGAGTAAAGCAAGACTGAACCAGAACTAAACCAGGACTAAATCTGGACTGGAGCAGACTGTTGGAGGCAGTGACAGTGGGTTTCCTGGTTTGAAGGACAGAGGAAACTCATCTGTCAGAGCTGCTCTTCTCGACACAAACATCTGACCCTGTCCCGGTCCTGTCCCGGTCCTGTCCCGGTCCTGTCCCGGTCCTGTCCTGGTCCTGTCCTGGTCCTGTCCCGGTCCTGTCCCGGTCCTGTCCCGGTCCTGTCCCGGTTCAGCTGTGAGGTGTAGTTCTGGTACAGTCCTCGTTCTGTCCAGTTTTAGTCCTGGTTCAGTCCTGGTTCAGTCCTGGTCTAGTCCTGGTTCAGTCCTGGTTTATGGACTGACCGTAGGCCGTGAAGTCCAGTCCGACAGGGACTTCTTGAGTCCTGTATTCTTCGCTGTAGAATCCACTTTGACAAATCTCCATCTGAAAAAGAATAAAACCAAAATGAACATTCACTTCATCAAACAAGAGGCAAAACACGACCTGGATTATAGGCCAAGTTTAGTCCTGGTTTAGTCCTGTTATAGTCCTGGTTTAGTCCGGGTTTAGTCCTGTTATAGTCCTGGTTTAGTCCTGGTTTAGTCCTGTTATAGTCCTGGTTTAGTCCTGTTATAGTCCTGGTTTAGTCCTGGTTTAGTCCTGTTATAGTCCTGGTTTAGTCCTGTTATAGTCCTGGTTTAGTCCTGGTTTGTGGCTGAAGTTTGTGAGTATTGAACATTCCGCTGTAAAACATTTGGATGATTGGTTTTGTCCTTGTGTAACGTGGACGTGATCTCCTCAGAGCTTCGTCACACTCTTTAGTCTGGTCGGGACTTGGATGTCAGACCTCTGGAAATACACAGCGGAGCAGCAGTGCCAAAACTGTGGTTGTGTCCCTGGGCAAGACACTTGAGCCACACAGTCTGCAGTGGGAGTGTTGAGGCAGGACCAGGTGCTTCAGGATTTGTGGATCTTGTGAACTGAGAACTTTTTGTACAAGGACCTGCTCTCCATCCTCAACTTTACTACTTATACAGTACATGAACCAAAGGAAACCAGGACTAAACCAGGACTAAACCAGGACTAAACCAGGACTAAACCAGGACTTAAATAGAGACCCAATCAGATCTAATCCAGAACTAAATCTGGCCTAAAAAAAAGACTAAACCAGGTCTAAACCAAGACTAAACCAGGTCTAAACCAGGTCTAACTCGGGTCTAAACTGAGACCCATTTAGGTCTAGGACTAAACTGAGACCCATTTAGGTCTAAACCAGGTCTAAATGAGGACAAAATCACGTCTAAACCAGATCTAAACTAGGATTAAACCAAGTCTAAACCAGGTCTAACTCTGGGTCTGAGTTTAGATCTGGTTTAGACCTATCAGGTCTAAACCAGATCTAAATAAGGTCTAAACCAGGATTAAATCAGGTCAGGTAAAAACCAGGTCTAACTCGGGTCTAAACCAGGACTAAACTGAGACCCAATCAGGTCTAAACCAGATCTAAACCAAGACTAAACCAGATCTAAATAAGATCTAAACCAGGATGAAATCAGATCTAAATCATGTATAAATCAGGTCTAACTTGGGTCTAAACCAGGTCTAAACACAGAGCACATGAGGCCTGAGTACTCAGGTCTGTATGAGCGAGTACTGAAATTATAATTTAACTGCAACAAATATGTCCATAATTTACAGATGTAGCGGAGTATCAATAAACTGTACTCAAGTAACATTACTCTAAAATAATATTACTCAAAGTACAAAGTATTTGTCCATGAAATGACTCAAGTAAGAATAAAAAGTATTTGAGGAAAGCACTACTGAGGTAAAAGTAACTTAAAGACGTGTCAGTATGAAACATGTGAAGGACAAAACATGAAATACTGCACAACATCTGGTGTTTTCAAAGAACAGACACAAAAATAGAGAATAAAATAAGAGTAAACGTATGCAGGTCGAAAATTACTCTAAAAAGTACAGTTTCTTAGTAAATGTGAGTACTCTGTCTTTTTAGTTGAAGTTCATGTTTGGTGTTGGTGTGATCCAGTGGTATTTTGGCCTCACCTTTCTCTTGCTGTCTCCGGGTTTGAGGGCCGTGTCCCAGTACATGTCCTGCGTAAACTCCGCGCGCAAACTGGAGACTTCACACTGTCGCCGTCCCCGCGTCCGGACTGGGATTATATACGGCCCGACGGGATCGCGCAGGAGGGACGGGAGCGCGCCTGACCACTGTGCGTCGTGACCCTCTCCTCCGCGCGCCACTCCCGTCTCCTCACGAGCCCCAAGTGTCCAGCGCGTCCCACAAGTCCATTCATTAAAGTCCAAAGAGAGAAGCAGACCACGAGAAAACTTGAAATAACAAAAGTAAAACATAAACCAGCCTCAAAGGGTTCGTATAGTTTCTGATCTCTTTTCTAAAGTTGTTTCCTGATCACAAACACACCTGGAGTTGTGTTTTGTTTCATTCACACATGTTTAACACACAAACCCTGCATATTTTGGATAAACTCTTCTCTCAAACGGAAAACGCACCGTTCCACTTTGTGTTTTTAAACTCCAAACCCCAAACAGTCTGGACGAAACATTAAAAGGCTCTAAAACAATTTACACATTTAAAAACACACATATTTATAAGATTTATGCGACCAGAATTCTAGAGAAATACAGAGAAATACAATAAATCATTTTACCTCATGGAATTTACAGATTAACGAAAAAATAAAAAAAAAAGTGTGTGTATTTATAAACCAATACGTATGAATACTAACATGTACATGGTCAGTGTGTGTGTCTGTGTGTGTGTGTGTCTGTGTGTGTGTGTGTCTGTGTGTGTATGTGTGTATGTGTGTGTTTGTAGACCAAAATAATGAAGTATTTACTCTTTCCTGATAAGTTTTGTGTTGTTTTCTGTCAAAAGTTCTGCGTCTTGTCTCCTGTTCTGTATGTCAACAGGGTTTGGCAAAACTTCAGAACTTTGGCAAAAACCACTTCGGTCTGTAGAAGAAGTTTATGTATGATTCAGTTTGTAGAATATGATGTATGATTATGTTAACTGACCGAAGAAAATAAACTAACTAAAAATTCTGGATCATTTCAGCCCTGGGATTGCCAATCTCTGCTGAACTAACTTGAAATCTACCACGACATGAAATGTGTGAATGACACAGAACACAAGTCCAGGTCTGTTTGTGATGAAGTTACAACATTAGAACAAGTTTAAAAATTCGTAAATAACGGGATTTTCATTGTGACCATTCCATGTGTAAAATGTCACTCGGAGATAAATAAATGTGTATTAAACGACACATTTAAAAAGAATTCACTACAAAAATATACATGTATACTCAAGGCCTGTGATTTGAAACCTTCGTTGTTTTTTTAACAGGCACAAAAACACTTTTACGCATGAGCGCGGATTGTTTTCTCACTGTAGTTTTATTGAGTGTTTGGATTCACTTATCTGCGGTTGAGCTTCTTACAGTCATAAATACAACACTTCACACCACCACGCGACTTTACGATGGCATGGTAAAAACCTGTTCACTTAAAAGTTTAAAAAGTAAAAAAAACAACAACAACCAACCAAACAAAAAAAAACAAAAAAAAAAACATAAAGGTTTCGAAGAGGTGGTAGTCAAAGGAGGACAAGACCAGAGGGAACGTTATGAATTAGGCTAAATTAAAAATAAAGCACGACCTATAGATCTACTTTTACGCACAGACAGGCGCAGTGTCCAAATGCCTGGTTCCAACTTGTTTAAAACTGTGCGTAAAACCTCCCCAAACAAACAAACAAACAAACAAACATAAAGGTTTCGAAGAGGTTGTGGATAAAGAGTTAAGAAGTTGGTTTGACAAACACATCAAAAATAAAACACGACTTATAGATTTAATTTTACGCACAGACAGGCGCAGTGTCCAAACGCCTGGTTCCATTTTATTTAAAGCCGTGCGTAAAACCTCCCCAATCTACAAAACATAAAGGTTTCGAAGAGGTTGTGGTCAAAGGAGGACAAGACCAGAGTTAAGAAGTTGGTTTGACAAACACATTAAAAATAAAACACGGCCTATAGATTTATTTTTACGCACAGACATGCGCAGTGTCCAAATGCCGGTTCCGTCTAGTTGAAAGTCATGCGTAAAACCTCCCCAAACAAAACAAAAAAAAACAAAACCAAAAAAACAACAAAAAACATAATGGTATCGAAGAGGTTGTGGTCAAAGGAGGACAAGACCAGAGGGGACGTTAAGAAGTTGGTTTGACTAACACATTAAAAATAAAACACGGCCTATAGATTTATTTTTACGCACAGACAGGTGCACTGTCCAAATGCCTGGTTCCATTTTGTTTAAAGTCATGCATAAAACCTCCCCAAAACAAAAAAACAAAACAAAACATAAAGGTATAGAAGAGGCTGTGGTCAAAGGAGGACAAGACCAGAGTTAAGAAGTTGGTTTGACAAAAAACAAAAAAACAAAGAAAAAACACGAACTATAGATCTACTTTTACGCACAGTGTCAAAATGGCTGGTTCCATTTTGTTTGAAGTCGTGCGTAAAACCTCCCCAATCTTGTGGTCAAAGGAGGACAAGACCAAAGTTAAGAAGTTGGTTTGACAAACACATTTTTAAAAAAAAAACAACAACAACAACAACACGAACTATAGATCTACTTTTACGCACAGTGTCCAGATGTCTGGTTCCATTTTGTTTAAAGTCGTGCGTAAAACTTCCCCATTCCCCGCTCCTCCGTGATCCCTCCGCCTCTTCCCTGGCCCTCTCCTCCTCCCCTCCTCCTCCCCTCCTCCTCCTCCTCTCGTTAATCACCGCGCTCTGTAACTCGACTCCAGCTGTGCGCCAATCACGACTCCGCGGTTCCCAGATGCGCTGTTTGTTTAGACAAGGCCGGGGCTTATCTCGGGCGGCCAGTCGTGCAGTGATTGTGCGCACTGAGTCTCGGCTCGTGTTTTTACTGCGGGGCCATTGTTTTAGCGAGTGCGCGCTAAAGATACGGCGGCTCAAGTTCGGTCATTAAGAGCGGTCCGTCGCCCCGCCCACCGCCGCCCGCTGCCCATTCACTACAACTCTAATGGAGTTCTGATGGAGAGAGGGGAGAGTGTTAACCCACCAGTGTCAAACTATAAAAGCTGGACAGGGTTGGACCAAGACTTAAACAGACTCAAGACGAGACGCTCCAATGAACAAAACTAAAAACTACTTCTTCTGTAGTTTACTGACATAAAAAAAGATATTTTATGTGTAAAAATTGCCAAAGCTGTACATATTTGGGTCATAAAAATCTGAAAAATGGATTAGTATTTTAAAGAGGGATCACGTCTATTTTGAAATAAGGTTCCATTTAACTGGAATCACTGAAGTCACTGGACCATGTCGGTGTTTCTCTGTCATATGATGAGAATAAACTGATCAAAACAGAAAAAAAGACTAATCCAGGACTAACCCAGGACTTCAATAAGAAAGAAATCCAAAGTAAAAAAAACAAAACAAACATGCATACAATATAAAAATATAGAAATGGACTAACCGAGGTCTAAACTTGAAACTCGAACTGGATCTGAGTAATTAAAACTTCTAAACCAGGACTAAACCAGGACTAAACCAGGTCTAAACCAGGTCTAAACCAGGACTAAACCAGGACTGAACTAGGGCTAAACCAGGACTGGACCAGGATTAAACCAGGACTAAATCAGGACTAAACAAGGACTAAATCAGATCTAAACCAAGACAAAACCAGGACTAAACCAGGACTAAACTAGGGCTAAACCAGGACTGGACCAGGACTAAACCAGGACTAAATTAGGACTAAACCAGGACTAAACTAGGGCTAAACCAGGACTGGACCAGGAAAAAAACAGGACTAAATGAGGACTAAACCAGGTTTAAACCAGGACTAAACTAGGGCTAAACCAGGACTGGACCAGGACTAAACCAGGACTAAATCAGGACTAAACAAGGACTAAATCAGGATTAAACCAAGACAAAACCAGGACTAAACCAGGACTAAACTAGGGCTAAACCAGGACTGGACTAGGACTAAACCAGGACTAAATTAGGACTAAACCAGGACTAAACCAGGATTAAACCAAGACAAAACCAGGACTAAACCAGGACTAAACCAGGACTAAACTAGGGCTAAACCAGGACTGGACCAGGAAAAAACAGGACTAAACCAGGACTAATCCAGGACTAAATCAGGGCTAAACCATGCTCTTGCAGAGTAACAGTGGGAAATACAGAGAGTCATGGGATATGAGCCAGAAAGTCACCTTCATGATTCCATGGCAACAGAAAGTTAAAACCATACTGCGGAACATTCTCCCTACACATTTTACGACATACTGTGCAAGATTACAGTTAAAGGAAAAGCATTTCCACGGAAACAAACAGAAGACCCTCCTCCCGGTCAAGTAAGAGTCAGGTTTGTGGAGATGCGAGCCCGCTCACAGTAAGGACACGTGTTTTTTCTGTGTGTTTCAGTTCAATAAAACATCCAGACTGAAAAAAAAAAGACGCACTACGGCTTTAAAAATAACAGTTGTGTATGATTGGCTGATCTGAGGAGGTTTATCTGAGTTTACAGCAGCTCTGATCTGATAAGACTCTGCAGCTTCTGGGCCCACTATGTCCTGATGTGTTCTGTGTGGTTTCCTGGAGTTGTGTTTTGTTTCATTCACACATGTTTAACGCACAAACCCGCTTCATGACACGCCCTAAAGCTCACAAGAGGACACTTTGAACGCCGAGCTGGAGACAGGTGAGAGCGTCAGGTGGAGTTTGCTGTGGAAGTGTCAGGTGCAGATGTGCTGAGCCGGTTTATGGTTCACGTGTCTAGAATTTCAACTCAGCGTCTTCTCTGTGGTGGAAGGGGAGTCATTCAAAAACACTGACGCAAGAACAGTTTGTGTGAGTTTGTGTGAGTTTGTGTGAGTTTGTGTGAGGAGACAAATGTCACACGATAAACATGACCAAGTTATGGACTAAGAGGACAGACCTGAGAATTGGATGAGTTAGATCAGACCTGGACGTTGCACTTGAAAAACAGCCCTGAAAAAAAATAAAAAAAAAAAAATAAAATAAATAAATAAATAAATAAAAAAAAACTTGGAAAACAACTGAATAAAAAAAAAAAAAAAAACATAAATAAATAAAATAATCAAATAATAAATGAAAAAAATAAAAAATAAAAAACATAATTAAAAAATAAAATAAAATAAAATAAAATAATGGTAAGTTAAAATGGCTTAAATTAAACACTTTATTTGAGTCAATTCAACTTGACAAGTCAATAAATCTACCAGTGGAATAAATGTGTCTTTTCTTAATTCAAGCAACATTTGATTTTGTTTCTTATTTTAACTGAAAAAAAAGTTTTTAGTTTTTCCAGGACTAAACCAGGACTAAAACTAAACCAGGACAAAACCAGAACTAAACCAGGACTAAACCAGAACTAAACCAGGACTAAAACTAAACCAGCACCAAACCAGGACTAAACCATTGCTAAACCAGGACTAAAAATAAACCAGGACTAAACCAGGACTGAACCAAGAGTTGGATTTTGAACATTTGACTTCATTTGAGCTTCAACTTGACAAGTAAAATGATCCACAAAGTGTGTTTTTCTTCATTCAAGCAACATTCAATTTTGTTTCATATTTTAAGAGCAAAAAGTTGTTATTTTTCTTATTTTCAGTGCAGCAAGAAGTATTTTCATATTTTAAGTACTAAAAGTCTTGTTCCATTAGCAGATCATTTTACTCGTCATGTGAAATTTACTCAAATCATGATAAAACTTTCTTAATTCCAGTCATCTGAACGTGACTAGATTTTATTTTTTACAGTGAGTACATCTTCTGAGTTACATACAGTCATTTGTCTAACTCTGACCAACCTGTTTAAACTCATTTGGAATCACAAATTAAACGTATTTTATAATTTGACCTCATGCATGAACTAAAACTGTGTTGCTTTTATTTAAGAGGGTTTTTTTTTAAATGTCATTTTTTGTTCGGCAGTTTCACTTTTTCATTGTTTAGTCAGAACATAAACTCTGATCAGTCTGAGCAGCTCGTCCAAACAATATTTTCTGCTTTTTATAAAGAAATGCAAGTAATATTATGCAGGATTGATCATTACATGTAGAATAGATTTATTTCCAGAACTGTGTGAGTAAATGAGCGTCTTATCTTCATATTCTGGTTCAGTAAAGTGATAAAAACATTCATACACAGTTAGTTCTTTGTCATCTGATCCACTACAGTCATTATTGTTTAGAAGTTGGATCAGGAGGAGAAATCAGACTACAGACTTCACACAGACTTAGCGCCCCCCCAAGGTTTGTGAGGGAACTACACGTGTTACAGACCCGAGGCCCAAGACTCGCACTGACTCTGCTCATGTTTGTTCGAGGGTGAAGTACAGTTCTGTCGAAACGTTACGGCATTTAAAGAAAACACTGCACATCTATTTGTACATAAATATATTTAAAATGTTGCATTTAGTGTTTAGGGAGTCTTCCTGGAATCTGGAATGAACTTGAACTAGAATTATATTATGCGTCTGGTTCTAACGTAAGCACATTTTAGACCAGGAAAAAAATAGGCAATGACAAATAGGAATGTGCAAAAATATCAACATATCGATATATCGTATCGTTTAAAGTGATGTTACAGTATCTATATCGTGGGCTGCTGTATTGACATGTTGCCAAGTGTATTTTTATACTTATATATTTCACTAAATTATTTTGTTACAGTCTACAGTCTATTTTGCTACAGTTTTGTTGTTTGTTTAGAGCAAGAGTGTCAAACTCAAATCCACAGAGGGACAAAATTAAAAACTGGGACTAAGTCTTGGGCCAAACTAAATATTTATTGAAGATTTTCAACAACATCTGCATGTTTTCTCTTCTTTAGAGATCTGTAGTGTTAAACCTTTTCTTATTCAAATACATGTTTAAATAATAGTTTTGCTTAAACACTGAATCCAGAACAGAATATAAAATAATAATAACATTTTAAATAAAAAATGTCTCTTTAATCTCTCTGTGTGTGGCGAGCAGATCTAATACAGATTTGATATGATCTCACGGGCCAAATATAATTATATTGTGGTCCAAATTTGGCCCCCGGGCCTGAGTTTGACATGTCTGGTTTAGAGGAAGGAAACTCGTTGACAATTTTACTGTTTTGAGGATTAAAATACATCAAAGCCATGATTTAGCTTTTATTTTTTATTGAACTGTATCAAATCGATTTGGAATATATCGTATCAAATTGCACTGTATGTATCGTATCTGCAACTTAATGATCCCAGCTCTAATGACACATGATCAAACAACCCATCCAACAAGGCTCTTGTGCCAATTATAAAAGACATTCTAAAATGAAAAGATCAGATCTTTTTTTTTTTTTAACATGTCAATATTTTTAAGAAGACATAACAAAGATAATATTATTTAGTCTTTAGACTTGGCAACAAAAACAGACTTTGCTGTTTAAACTTTACTCTAATTTTCATTCTCCAGTTTACTCAGATCAAGTACAGTTCTAAAAAATAAAATAATAAAGAGAGTTTAAATAGTAGATTTCTTGTGTTTGGAGCGTGATTGTGAGCGCAGATTTGGAGCTGCACTTTTACACTTTCTAGTAAGAGTCCCCAGTTCGCCTGTGAGGCCGGGGCGAGTGTGTCACACCCGGAGAGAGAGAGAGAGAGAGTATCCGGTGCGGACTGCGCGCTCTATGCCACAAAGTGCAATACTCTGCGCCACGGCGGCTCCCTCTGCGTCACAGCCCGGGCCTCTCCAAACCAAACCAAAACGCTGCGTAAAAGTTCACCAAGTCTTCTCCAAAAGCGACTAAATGCGCACAGCTCGCCGCGATGGACTGCACCATAAAGGTAAGGCCGTGTGAGTGCGTGAGCCCGCTCTGTGTATGTATGTGTGTGTGCGCGCGTGCGTGGGCCGTGCGCGCTCCCCACTCTTTCCTTCTTGTACAAAATTTCCCCTTCCTTCCCGTTCGTGGTGTATGTGGCTCTATAATAACACAACTAACCGCTTCATCTTTACACTCGCTTTTTTACTTCTTTAAGGCGCGTTTCGGGACGTGCTGCAGCAGCGGCCTTTTCTCTTTTCACTTCAAACTCTCTCGTTTTTACCCCGCGGGGCCTTGAACTCGCCACGGCCTGAGCAAACATCACAAACATCACGTATCGCAGCGCTGTTTCTTCTCCGTGTTTTGGATTGTAAAATGAGCCGTTCTGAAGGATGCTCTTGAATGCACCTGTCCGTAAACGCACCCCGGGAGCGCGCCACGAGCCACGGACTGACAGCGTGATCCACTGCAGGTAAACGGGGCTGGGTTTGTGAAGAAAACGTGAACGTGCTTGTAAAAAACACTGTAAATTCTCTGTAAAGTTATTTTTAAAAACGCTAAAAAACAGAGGCGTGTCACCGAAGCAAAAGGAGAAAACACAACAGCCTTTTATTACGTTCCACCAGCATATTTATTATTGTTGTACATTTCAAATCAAAATGGCGGGTGTTCTTGCTTTTAAACTCGCTGTTCAAATATATTTACCCTTAATTGTTTTGTGCCGAACAGGCTTTTACGCACGCAGGCCTCGTTCGCTCATTTATCGCTTTTTCTTTTTTACGCACTTCTAAACTCTTGTTGTTCTTTGCGTAATAATAATGACAAACATGTTACCTAACGGAACTAGTGTCTGTTTTTTGCTGTTTCAAACCTTCTTGCAAAATATTTCACATGCAACGCGCCAGGGCCTTGTTTTTTTGCGGAACTAGACGTTTTAAGTTCACATTTGCGTGGCGCGGACGTGTGTTTTGTCTCTTTTTACATGTTGGTGAGTAGTTTTTTTGGGGGGGCGAGCGGCGCGCTGCAGGAGCACACACTGTTCGCTGCGATGTCTCTGCGGTCCGTGGTTATTTTGAGCGTAAAAAAAGTTGCAGCTCGTCAGGTGTCGTTTATCGAAGCGCAACAGACTTCCGGTTTGAGACCGTGGCGCGTTTCCGCAGCCGCAAAAGCAGCGCACGAGAGGATCACGAACGCGCGGGGTGGTCCAGGGGAGAGGGCGCGAGGGGTCCAGGGTGCCAGGGGTCCAGGGGAGAGGGCGCGTAAAAGGCCCGTGTAAACCTGGGAGTATCGGCAGAGTATTTATTACTTCTAAAGAATCTAGTAAAAGTAGAAGCACAAAGTTGTAGTCCAAAAAATTACCCAAGTAACTTAAAGAGTAACTGTAATATCTGATTTATAATTCGAAGTGGACATAAAGCGAAGGACAAAACATAAAATAAGTCACAAAAACGACAAACACGAAAATGAGTCAAACAAAACCAAATCTGAAGCAGCTGCAACAAACACAAATGTTCAAATCATTTCATATTGTCACATAAAACTTTTGTTATTTTAAACTTACTTGCAGTGTTTATTCAGTCAAAATATTACTCAAGTAGGAGTAAAAGTATGCTGCTTGACAAGTACTTTAAAAAGTACAATTTGAGAGTGAGATCTTTGTTGATTTTGTGTTCCAGCGTGTACTGTGTTTCAGGGCTGTGGGAGGTTATTTCTCTCTGTGCGATACTTGGGACAGGATATCGGTTATCGGCAGAATCAGTGATTAAAGAGTGAGACATGATAATACTGGTAGTACTTGTATGTTTTGCTGCTCCAGACTGTTTGGAGCAGTGTGTTTCAGGGCTGTAGCAGCAGCTGTTTGGGGTGTAACGGTACAAAAATCACGGTTCGGTACATACTTGGGTTTTGAGGTCACGGTTCGGTTCATTTTCGGTACAGTTTGAAAACAAAATGTAAAACCATTTACTTGTTGTTTATTTGTGTTTTTATTAAACCAACAATTTTTTTTCACATTATACAAAGGGGAAATAAAATCAATGCAAAGTTCTGCTTGGTAATAATAATGAGTGAAATAAAATATTCTCAAATAAGCAACAAATGTATGAAATGGAAACTGTAAACAAAACGTTTCAAAAAGTAACGTGCAGCACTGACAGTTCCAGCATGAAGCATTACGCAATCTTTATATTTTTGGCCTGGAAAAAAAAACAAAAACCTGTGTCTGCAGTAAGAGCAGATCTGCTGCAGGTACAGTGTCAGTGGGGGGTAGGTTTGTGCCGATGAAGGTGAAAGAGAGGAAAAGGGCACGACCACTGTACTTTTGCGAGGATTCACGTGGAAACAGTCACCCCAAACATGGACGAGTTCCTTGTGAATATTAAAGATGTAGTGGCCGAACCACACACACACACAAAGTTTGCGAACTCACTCGTGCACAGCCCTGCACCGAACCGAACCTGTAACGAAACAGTTACACAAATACATACACCTGCACAAATACATGTAGTAGTAGTAGTAGTAGTAGCAGCTATAGTGCACTTTCTGTTATTCCAGTCTCTCTGTGCAATACTACAGATGGTATATTGGTTATCAGCAGTATCGGTGATATCGGGGGATTTGCACAGATATCATAAAAAACACGATAATGCTGTTTCACTAGTGTTTGTTGCTAGTTTTGGGGCACTGTGTTTCATTACTGTAGGTTATTTTACTGTCTGTCTGTGCGATACTTGGGACAGATATTGTTTATTGGCAGTATCGGTGATCAAACAGTGAGATCTACACAGAAAACATGATAATACTGGTACACTTGTATGTTTTGCTGCTGAGAAATCCAGACTGTTTGGGAGGACTGTGTTTCAGGGCTGCAGGAGCTTTGCACTTTTTGTTATTCCAGTCTCTGTGTGCGATCTGTTATCGGCAGAATCTATGATAAAAGAGTAGAAAACATGATAATACTGGTATACTTGACTGTTTTGAAGTACTGTGTTTTACAGCTGTAGTAGTAGTAGTAGTAGTGGTAGTAGTAGTAGTAGTAGCTGTAGTGCTTGTTACTCAAGTCTCTCTGCATGATACTTGGGACGGAACATCGGTTATCGGCAGTATCGGTGATAAAAGAGTGAGATCTTCATAGAAAACATGATAATACTGGTACACTTGACTGTTTTGATGCTATAAGAAATCCAGACTGTTTTGAGGTACTGTAGAAGAAGAAGTAGTAGTAGTAGTAGTAGTAGTAGTAGTAGTCATAGCAGCTGTAGTGCACTTTTTATTATACAAGTCTCTCTGTGCGATACTAAGGACGGAATATCGGGTATCGGTGATAAAAGAGTGAGATCTGCACAAAAAAACCATGATAATACTGGTACGCTGTATGTTTTGTTGCAATGAAATCCAGACTGTTTGCAGACTTGAACAGTGCAAAAAAATAAATAAAATAAAATAAAATAAATGAATAAAACTTGGTTCTAAATTTCGGCTAAATGTTCAATATCACACTGAGACTGATATCTGTACAAATCCCCGATATCACCGATACTGCCGATACTTACTGATATCCCACCCCAAGTATCGCACAGAAAGACTAGAATAACAAGAAGTGCACTATGGCTACTACTACTACTACTACTACTGCTACTACTACTACTACTACTACTACTACTACTACTACTACTACTAATACTACTAATACTGCTGCTACTACCACTACTACTAATACTAATACTGCTACTACTACTACTGCTACTACTACTAATACTACTACTACTGCTACTACTACTACTAATACTAATACTGCTACTACTACTACTACTACTACTACTACTACTAATACTAATACTGCTACTACTACTACTAATACTACTACTACTACTACTACTACTACTACTACTGCTACTACTACTACTAATACTACTAATACTGCTGCTACTACTACTACTACTAATACTAATACTGCTACTACTACTAATACTAATACTGCTACTACTACTAATACTACTACTACTACTACTACTACTACTACTACTACTACTACTGCTACTACTACTACTACTACTACTAACACTGGTACTACTACTACTACTACTACTACTACTTCTACTGCTACTAATACTGCTGCTACTACTACTACTACTACTAATACTAATACTAATACTGCTACTACTACTACTGCTGCTACTACTACTACTACTACTACTACTACTACTACTACTACTAATACTGCTACTAATACTGCTGCTACTACTACTACTACTAATACTAATACTGCTACTACTACTACTACTACTACTACTACTACTACTACTACTACTACTACTACTACTAATACTACTAATACTGCTGCTACTACTACTACTACTAATACTAATACTGCTACTACTACTAATACTAATACTGCTACTACTACTAATACTACTACTACTACTACTACTGCTACTACTACTACTACTGCTACTACTACTACTACTACTACTAACACTGGTACTACTACTACTACTACTACTACTACTTCTACTGCTACTAATACTGCTGCTACTACTACTACTACTACTAATACTAATACTAATACTGCTACTACTACTACTGCTGCTGCTACTACTACTACTACTACTACTACTACTACTACTACTACTACTACTACTACTAATACTGCTACTAATACTGCTGCTACTACTACTACTACTACTACTACTACTAATTTCCACCCAATTTCCACGAGACGAGATACGAGATCACGTCCATGAGAACGAGACAAGAAGAGATGTTAGTTTTCATTTCTGATATACACGTTTCACAATTTTCATATTTTTGTTTCCATTTTAGTGCTGCTTTCTGGAACTGTAAGAGATGTAACCAACCTGTGACCGTTTGTGGTCGTACTGTAAGATAAACACTTTGAAAAAAATCTCACGCTTGCAGTTTTATCTCATGAGATCTTGAGGCACGAGATCTTGTCCCAATAATAAAATAGTGATAAAAGTGAAAATTATACGGTGTTTTTCTCCACAGTTTGAGCAGCTTGCTCCGAATACTGAACAGAACAAATCCAGTGTTGAAATTGAAATTCTATTCAGCAAATTTAACAAAATTGCAAGAATATTAAAAATAAAACTGCAGGAATAACATATGAAACTGTAGACTTACTCCAGCTTTTTATGAATGAGATTTTGTGTTTATTTAGCAGTTTAGTTTTCTCTCAAATATGGTTTAAAATGCCGTCTGTGGACTTAATTGTGAAAAAAAATTTAAATTAAATATTAGCTTTGAATGTTTTGAATGGTGAAAAGTCCCCACAATGTCGCCTCTAAACAGGAAGCTGAAGCCCAGATGAGAACAGGCTGTGTGGTGGTGCAAGCCTCTGTGGAGTCGTATAAACAAACAGTTGGCAGTTCGATTTGCAGATTACACCAGTGCATTGTGTCGTTGAGCAAGACGTCTCAGGCAACCCGTGTTATCAGCTGTACAAGTGTGGAGAGAACTGTTTTTTTTTTTAGTATCAAGGTTTTACTAAGTTAGGACTAAACCAAGACTACACCAGGTCTAAGCCAGGACTCGGACTAAACCATGTCTAGACCATGTAGACAACAACAAAATTGGGACTAAATTTGAAACTAAACCAGGACTAAACAAGTACTACATTAGGACTAACCCAGAACCAAACCAGGACTTATTTATTAAACCGCAATGTAACCAGGTTAATAAATCATGAATTACTCAGGACTACGGATTAGAGCTAAATCAGGGCTAAACCAGGACAGAACCTGGACTAAACCAGGACTGATCCAGGTCAAACCCAGGACTAAACCACAGTGAGGCTTCGAGTTGCAGAGTCAGCTGGATGTGACTTCTGCTTTTGAGTCTGATCTGACTGTTCAAACTCCGCTGTCAATGGTTTAAATAAAAACACACGTTTATCTGATTCTAACATCTGAGCATTTAAGCAGAAAAAAGTATTACGAAACACTGTCTTTATATAAAATATTTAATCTGACTTAAAAAAAAACCCCCCAAAAACAGCTTACTCACTCACTTCTCCTTTCTCTTGTCCAATATAATTCCTTATAAACTCAATACAATGAGTAGTTGACGAATTTGGTTGACTAAGACTCCATCTACCGACCGATTAATCGATTAAATGACCAAAGGCCACCACACACTACAAGATTATTTGATCTTAAACTATTTTTAAATGTGACAAAAAATGAACATCACAGACTGGAGGAGAATCTTACAGGATTTTAAATCTCCGATTGTAAAGACTGCAGTGATCGGATTTTTTGGTCTCCAGGATTTTTTGGTTTTAAATGATTTTAAACAAAAAGCGCACACCACACACGAGGAGAATCTAAAGAATTTGGTCGACTAAGACTCCAGCTACTGATTAATCGACTAAATGACCAAAGGCTGCTTTTTTTTTGGTCTTTAGTGATTTTTAAACATGCTGCCAAAAGCGCGCACCACACACAAGGAGAATCTTATGGGATTTTAAATCTCCCAACTGCAAAGACTGCAGCGGGATCTGTCTGCGGACCACAGGATATAAAGTTTTAAGCTCGATGGCATCAGCTGTTTCCTGTCTACAGTCAAACCACTCACTTTGGGATTCTTCAGTGTTCAAAAGATCAGAGTTCTGCACTTTTAGTTTAGACACAAGTCAAAACGGTGCTATTTTTATTAGTGAAATGTGGTGCAAAACTTCAGATTCAGGATTTAAAGCATAAAAGATCGGAGAAGTAGAGTCACTATCACTGATCTGCAGCTTCAGCTCGATCCGTGTGCTGTGTGGATGTAAACAGACACACGTGAGGAGCTAATCTTATATTTGTACTTTTAAAGAACGCCTCAAACTCGATTAATAGTGCTTTTTGTGGACTGGGTGTCATACTTGCGGACAAATTCTATGAATAATATGAATGAAAATACTGCAGTTTAACTTTACAAGAGGTGAGTAATAATTATTTTTGTTATACTGAGTTTGTGTCCTGCACCTGTGGGTCTGTAACTCCTTTTGCCCCTGACATTTTTTTTTTTTTTTAAATTGTCTTTTACCATATACGATATGGTAAAAGACAATAAAAAAACGAATAAAATTATGAAACAAAGAAAGAGCAGCTCGGAATCGCACTCGCACCACACACACGAGGACAGTAGCGGCTTCAAAATCGCACACGAAACACAAAGCCAGAACTCGCAGAGAAGCAAACAGCAACCAAAATGTGGCAAATACTAGTTTTAAATAGACATTATCATGAAAAGGCCTGAGCTGCAACAAATAAATCACAGAACGAACCAATATTCAGCCACAGAAGTTACATTTTCAGTCGTCTGCAGCTCAGATCTTGTCATAGCAAAATAGGTTATTGCAAACAAACTGTACACACAATAAACGCCCAGTCTCAAAATATACAGCTTCATCTTTGATACACTGAACGATAAGTCGATATTATCATGACTGGAGATGTACTGATCTGATACTGGTATTGGATATCGGTGCAGATAAAAATTGCTAGATCGAATATCAGTTTTCAAATTGTCAGTTCAGCCGATATAAATGGTTGGACAGGACTGAACCAGGACTGAACCAAGACTGAACCGAAGATTGAACCATGCAATAAGACCATTTACTGGTTGGAGAGGTCTCTGAAATCTCATATTTGAACTTTTATTTATACAAAGTTGTTCTGTAGTTACTTGAGAGATAAATAACAGCTACATACCACATTTAGATCAGTTTTGTTTCATTTTATTTTCATTTTAAGGAAATAAATGCTGTTTTCAGTCTCTTCCCTCGTCTCTGTTAATATCAGGCATGAGTAGACACTTAAAGCTACTGTATCGAAATCAGTATCGGAACTGGAAAAGCTGGATCGGTGCATCTCTAATCGTGGCAGGCTCAGTGAGTAAAGTGCTTAGTTCCCAATAAACACTTTTTTGGAGTGAAGAATATATCGGTGTTATATCGATACAGGTGCTATATATCGATACAGGTGCCATATCGATACTGGTTCCATATACATCGATACAGGTGCTATATATTGATACAGGTTCTAGATGCTGATCATTTCTATTTATTAATACTGCTGCTATATCAATACAAGTTTTTTATATCAATACAGGTGCTATATCAATGTAGATTCTGTGTATCGAGGTTCTATATATCGATACAGATGCTATATATTGATACAGGTGTTATATATCGATATAGATTCTATATAGCGATACACGTTCTATATATCGATACAGGTGTTATACGGGTTCTATATATTGATATTTACTGTGTATCGATACAGGTTCTATATATCGATACAGATGTTATATCAATACAGGTGCTATATATCGATATAGATTCTATATAGCGATACACGTTCTATATATCGATACAGGTGTTATATATCGATACAGGTGTTATATCAATACAGATGCTATATATCGATGTAGGTGCTATGTATTGATATTTACTATATATCAATACAGATGTTATTTCAATACAGGTGCTATATATCGATACAAGTTCTATATATCGATAGAGATGCCATCAGATGTTTTAAACTGGGGAACTTTTCATATTGACATATTTTGGACTGAAAAAAGGTCCTCCATGAAAAATGCAGGTCCCTGTCAGCCCCTGTCAGCCCCTGTCAGCCCCTGTCAGCCCCTGTCAGTGAAGCAATGCCCTGTCCAGTTATTGGATTCGATCTGTGGTGAAAATGTGTGAAAAGTGAGTTTAGGAATAATCAGAGCAGCTCAGGCCTCCAGGCAAAAGTCACAGGTCTCAGGTCTTAGGCCTTAGGGTTTAGGTCTCAGGACTCAAGTCTTAGGTCTTAGTTCTCAGATCTGAAGTCTTAGGTCTCAGGTCTCAAGTCTCAGGTTTCAGGTCTAAAGTCTTAGGTCTCAGATCTCAGGTCCCAGGTCTCAGGTCTCCACAGCTCCTCCGAGTCCTCTCTGTGCAAATAAACAGACACAAATGTCACCATCTCAAGTTAGAGTGACGCAACCACAAGTTAGTCACCATTTCCACTCAGCACACATGTCTGAGCTGACCGGGCCAAAGGCTGAACGGCTGCTCATGTGTTTATCTCTCAGTGTAATAATAATAATAATAATGTGCAGTTTTATACGCCGCTTTTCTGGACACTCAAAGACGCTTTACAGAGCATTATTCATTCACTCCACACTGCACCGTGGGGCAGACTGACAGAAGCGAGGCTGCCAATCTGTGCCATCAGCACCTCCGACCACCACCATCACTCACACACACTTTCATACTAGGCAACTACAACAACAGTTTTTGTGACTGTTTTGCACCCCACTGTGGCACCTGAATGTCTGGTCTTAAGTGCTGGAGGAGATTTAGGTTAGACCTGGTTTAGTTCTGGTATAGTCCTGGTTGAGTCACTGTTAAAGCCTGGTTCAGACCTGGAGTGGCCCTGGTTTAAGATTTGAATTGGTCCTTGTTTTGTTCTTTAGTGCAGGTTCTGTCCTGTTTTAGTCCTGGTTCAGTTCTGGTTCAGTTCTGGTTCAGTTCTGGTTTAGTCCTGGGTTCGGTCCTGGTTCGGTCTTGGTTTGGTCCTGGTTTAGTCCAGGTTCTGTCCTGTTTTAGTCCTGGTTCAGTTCTGGTTTATTCCTGGGTTCGGTCCTGGTTTCGGTCTTGGTTTAGTCCTGGTTTAGTCCTTGTTTCTTATTAGCAGAAACATCACATCTGGTTCTGTCTAAACCACAGTTTTAACAGTTACACAACAAACATGAACACGACTTCTTACATTGCCAGTAACTTGAGTAACTTTTTCAAGAAACTGTACTTTTCTCAGTACTTTTCTTCTTCTTCCTACTTGAGTAATATTTTGTGACTAAACAGTACTCTTACTTGAATAAAAGTGCTTCCTCTTTCCACTGTGAGTAAGTCTAAAGTGACAAAAGCTTTTTATGAATATGAAACGATTGCCTCATGTTTGTCTCATTTTTGTGTCTGTTCTACCTTTTTCATGTTTTACCAAATTAAATTCACTTCAAATTATAAATCAGATATTACAGTTACTTTTTAAGTTATCCTTACTTGGGTAGTGCTTTCCCCCCCAAAAAGATGAAAACTTACTAATAGCACTTTACTAGCAATTCCATGGATGACTACAGTGCTTTGAAAAAGTATTTGCCCCCTTACCGATCTCTTAGGCTGCGTTCAGACTGCAGCTTGAAGTGACCCAAATCTGATTTTCTGGCCTCTATGTTCCTGTATCTGATCTTTTAATGACATGTGACTTCAGTCTGAACGGCCAAAGTGCATTCATCCTCCTACACATTATCAACAAGACACAAACGTCACTATTCTGCGCTGAAGTCGGTGAAAATTGTTAATGAACTCCGTGTCACTGAAGTGAAGCACATCACCACTCACCACTCTTGGGCTCCGTCTCCACATCCACACGTTCCTTTCAACGGACGTCGCTGCCGCTGCCCCACAAAACACAACGGCCAAAAACCTCGTCCTTCTCCTTCTCAATCTCCTCCTTAAAAAAAGTTGTTCATGTTCTGGCTCCGGTACGAGAGGAACTTTAAAATCTCCAGGTGCTCAATGCTGCGTCCATGTTTGGACAACGTCTGTAAACACAGAGACGCTCACTGAGGTTGACGTCGTTGTGTCTCCAGTGCACATGCGGGACACTTTCGGGCCATTTAATGTTCACACTGGAGTCACATGCAAGTCACATTTAATTGGAAATGTGAACGACCTCGAAAAAACATCGGAATTGAGCGTTAAGTCCTGCAGTCTGAACATAGACTTACTTTTTTGCACTTTTGTCACTCTTTGCCATTTCAGATCAAGAAAACTTAAATATTAGACAAAGATAACTCGTAAGTAAACACAAAATGCAGCTTTAAGTGCCGGTGTGTCTGTGGTGAGGTGACCCCAGGGTCAACATACCATATAGTATTTTGACCCCGGGGTCAGAATCCTATTACGGTATGTTGACCCCCCTATAGAATACTGACCCCCCCGTGGAAATCTATATTTTATTAATGAGGAACTTGAATTCTATAAAAAATCTTTGAATATTAATACTATATCTGCAAATTAAAATATATTGACACATTTCAAAGTGTTTTTGGAAGAACTCAGATGCATTTTTTATGGTGATTATAACTTTTGAATGTTAAAAATGACTTTAGTTGTTGTAGACATGTTTTACTGAAAATGAGATAAGTAATTATTAATGAGTTAGGTAATCAAGTAGGGATGGGCATTCGATTAAGTTTTCTTAATCGATCGTCGGGAGAATTAACGATCGATTAATCATTAATGTTTTTATATTAAATTTGATCATCATTATTATTACTATCTGCACTACTAATCTGCATAAATAAATTCAACTTTACGACATATAAACCGTAACCACTCTACAGCCACATCAGCTGTTTGACATTAGAATGTGTTTAATGCAGATTTGCACAAGTCTCACAGAAACGAAACTAAAGACTGCATGACTCATTTGCATAAATTAAGCAAAGAAAAAAATCGGCTGTTGTGTGCTGACTCAGTGGAATACAGGTTAGTGTGACCATATTTGCGTTTGTCAAAACCAGGACACTGTACGGGGGGAGGGAGGTGGGGCCTTGTCATTAGGGCTGGGTATCATTAAGGAGTTGCCAATACGATACATACCTTGATACACAGGCCACGATACGATACATATCTCGATACAGTGCACTTTCGATTCGATATGATATATTTCAAATCGATTCGATACGGTTCAATAAAAAAATAAAGGCTAAATTGTGGCTGGGATACTTAAAGGCTTTGTTAAATCACTTCTTGTGCAAAGTTCATATGAAACACAAACATTTTAATCCTCAAAACAATAAAAATGTCAAATGTGTCACATAAATGAGTTTCATTTCACTCCACAAGCAACAAAACTGTAGCACTGTAACAAAATAATTTTGTAAAACACACCTAAAAATACTCTTGGTGAAATATCGATACAGTAGCCCACGATATCGATACTGTATCATCACATTAATCGATATTCCGATATTTTTGCACACCCCTACTTGTCATCGACTTTGCGCTGCTCTCACCTGGCAAAACTTTTTCCCCCTGGATGCCGAAACATATGTGCTGCTCTGTACACTGTGCACATGGACTCACACTTGTCCCGAACTCAATGGAAAACCTGGAATTTCTTGTACAAATCATCGTTAAATCCACATTTGTGCTTTGGTACGTTGCAGACTGACCCACTGTTTGTGTCTCGCTCCTTCTGATGCAGAGACACATGTCTGGACCCCTGTTTGGTCACACTACACACAGCAACCTACATTCGGTTTGTCGATTAAAAAGGAACGTAATCGATGAAATTCTTAATGATCAATTATCGATTAATCGACTAATCATGCCCATCCCTAAATCAAAGTGATGTATAATGATTTGGAATCTTGTTCAAATAGACAGGGCTGATCAATCGAGTAGTTTAAATAGATGATAGGAGAAGATTTTTTAAAATCGTTTTTATAATCAATAACTTCACTTAATATTACATGTGTTTAAATGGTCTTTTTAAGTCTTACAAAAGATTTATTTTGAGCTTCTGCTATGAATAGATCAGTTTAATTGCAATTATGGTCATGGTGGGATATAAATGTCCGTCCATGGGAGGTCAGTTTCATATCACTTAAGTCTGTGTACAGTTCTTGTCACTTGAAATACTTACTCTTAAATCTGCTTTATTCCATATTGTGTTAAAGGTTGTGTGGAGGATTTTTTTTTGTTTCAAATTGTCAGTGAACGTTTAAAATACCATTAACCATTAGCCCACGATATCGATACTGTATCATCACATTAAACGATAGGATATATCGATATTCTGATATTTTTGCACACCCCTAGTGTGTTGACCCTGGCATCAATATACTATGGGGGTCAAAATCCTGTCTCACACCAGTTTTATCTTAAAATCAGATGAAGTGAGACACACATGCAAAAAAGTAAGAAATCAGGAAGAGGGCAAATTCTTTTTCACAGCACTGTACTTTGCACTTCTACTTGAGTAATGTTATTTTGAAGTAATGTTACTCTTACTTACCACCTAATGACTCATATTCTAACAGCATTCAGTAAGTCAGAGTTGTATTTTGTTGCGTGTTTGAGTAATCCTGTGTCGTTTTCACTTTCCCCCTTCCACTGCTCTCTATTATCTTATTTGCGGTTATTAAAGAAAGAGGTGACATTACGCAACTCTGTAACTTTCTACCATGTTCTAATGTTGCCTCCTCATCAGAAACACGCCTGACGAGGGTTTAGAGTCATCCATGCAAGTTTGAGTAATCTAGTGATCTCTCCCGGGCCCTATTCAATCAAACCTTCTTTACGGTTAGCAGTGAGATTCTGTACAAGTCTCCGCCCACAAGCCTGCGTTGACCCATGCCCCACACGACAACTCTCCGTAAATATACAAAAACATGATACAAAACTGTACACCAGTGTTTCCCAAACTTTTTTTTTTTTCTGGGGACCCATATTTTAAAAGTCACGACAAAGTCAATATACGTTATTTATAAATCACAAAATAAAGGTGGATTTGAGCATTATTGAACATTAATGAGGATATTTTCTTGTTGACTGAGTGATTGTGTCTCTGAACAATTAGTATGACTCAAGTTTGAAACAATGAAAAACAGTCATTGAAGCAGCAATAAAAGGATCCAGAAGTCGTCTGTTTGGACACTAAATGTAGAACATGTCTTTTTCTTTTCAACATTCAAATAGGGATGTCCCGATCACATTTTTTTGCCCTCGAATCCGAGTCCGAGTCATTTGATTTTGAGAATCCTTATCCGATACTTCTATAAAATATTATGAAATGAACTAAGAGGAGAGAATCAGATCCAGGATGTGTGCAGGATCAGATTGTGCTGATTTCAATGTGTAGTATTTGGGCTGAACTTGTGAAAAATCAAATGTCCAAAACTTTAATTTTTTTATTAACTTTTCTAACCATTTATCATCATTGTTGAAAATCTTGACTTTTCACAGTCTGGTCTTGGAATATGTAACTTAGTAAATTTAATGAACTGGACAAAACAGGAACCAGACCAGAATCAGATCAGACCTGAGACTCGACTCTGCACAATCTACACTTTGTAGATTTGATATTATATGTTTGCATGTGCATTATATTTGAAACATTTAGGCTCGTCTATGATCCAAATAATAAAAAATCTTATCAAATAAAAACGCCCCCACTCCCCCACACCGCCACCACATCCACAAACCCACAGCAGAGCACCACAACATCAGTCCCACCGCTCAATAGACACTTGACCGCCAAAAGCACCAGCTCCGCTGCGCAACATGCAAACAAACAGTGCCATGCGACGACACCATGGGCCACGCAGGTGTGAACACGAGCCACAGAACCACAGGTAACAGCGCCCAAGTACAGCACGACCCAAAAGTCCCAGTGTAAGTGCACCTCTAGTACAACAGACGCTGGGACAGACAGACGCGCTGACTGGACGTCCCTGAACAAATCCGTGCCTCAGAAAAATTGTTGTCCTGTGTGTTATATATGTATATTATTTATCCGATGCCTGATCGGCACATAACGTCCAAGTCCAGATTGAGTCCACAGTCACGTGATCGGCGCCGATTTCCGATCACGTGATCAGATCGGGACAATCCTACTTTTAACTGAACCAGTAATATTGGAACAAAATAGTCAATAAAATAATAACACAAAGATTAGAAATGATACATAACATGTCTTAACATTTGATGATTTCTAGTGAGATAGGTGGGCCTGACTGTGTTTTTGTAGCTCGTTCCAGTCACACAACACACAGATCAGATGCAGCATTAACTCTGTTTCTGTTCCATTCATCTGTTTCTGTGCTTTGGCTTCATTTTTGTGAGCACAGAAAATCTCATGAGTCAGAAGTGTATATTACAGATCTACATGCAGATCAAAAAAAAAAAAATCTCTTGCGACCCACCTGAGGGTCACAACATAGTCTTTGGGAAACAATGCCGTACACTACGACTTCACAAACCTGATGCGATGTGCTGTAGTTTTGTGAGTGCTCTGAAGGGGGAGTGACAAAAACAAGTCACACTTATAAAACAATTAGAGCTGGGTATCATTATGAAGTTACCGACACGATACATACGATACACAGACCACGATACAATACGTAGGCCACGATACAATACATACCTCGATACATAGGCAACAATACGATACATACCTTTATACATAGGGTACGATAAGATACATACCTCGATACGTAGGTTATGATACGTTGCATATCTCGATACGTAGGCCACGATACGATACAAACCTCGACACATAGGCCACGATATGATGATACGATACATAGGCCACGATATGATGATACGATACATACCTCAATACATAGACCACGATACGATACCTCGATATCTCGATACAGTGAACTGTTGATTTGATGTGATATATTTAAAATCGATTCGATATGGTTCTATATAAAATAAAGGCTAAATCATGGCTGTGATACTAAAAGTTCTTGTGCAAAGTTCATATGAAACACAAACATTTGAATCCTCAAAAGTGTGAAAATGTCAAATAAACAAGTTTTCTTCCTCTAAACAAACAACAAAACTGAAAACTGTAGCTCTGTAACAGAATAATTGAGTAAAATATACCAAAAAATACTCTCGGCGATATATCGATACAGCAGCCCAGAACAATAAATAGTAGCAGTTAATACCCCACAGATGTAAAATACTCCTTGTTTACTTTTATTTTTTTATTACATGCTAAAAACAGAAAAAAACCTGAATACAAATGTGCAGCTTGAACCTCTGAATCAGTTTAGCAGTTTTAAACAGGAAGTCAGTGGGACAGTCTCTAATGTTAGTAATGTTGATTTAGATCAGTGTTGGGTTTTGCAGTGAAGAAAATGATCTGCATAATGACCTCATAGTTTTATAGTAGACACTTCCCCAAAAAGCACCCCACGTTTTCTTTAGTTTGAACAAGTGAAACCAATCACATTTACGACAATTTGCATATTAAAACATTATATTATGCAAATTTGTATCTCCTTTACTCTGAAAAGTCCCATATTTCGCAAAATTGACATGAGCTTGAGCTTTAAGTTGTGTTATAATGTTGTTCCCTCCTCAAAAACACACCTGGAGTTATGTTTTGTTTCATTCACACACGTTTGAATAACCCTTTATTATTAGTCTGTGTACATCTCCAAAGCTTTAAATGTTTTGTTCCACGTTATGATGTCATGAAGTGGTCGTTTTAACATTAACAGCTGTTGTTGGCCTTAATTGCGTGCGAATCGATTTAGTCTACATTCAATTAGAATAATTGTTTCAGAATCCTTTGCAAATGATCCAGATGATTTTAGTGAAGGTGTGTGGAGTTTAGAAACACAGTGGAGCACTTCCTGTATCACCACTCAGTGACATCACAATTTGGAACAGAGAGTTAAACACGTGTGAATGAAGTAAAACACGACTCCAGGTCTGTTTGCGACAAGGAAACTACATTAGAACATACACTTTTTTTTTTTTAATATATGTTGACAACTTTCTACATTTTATATACATCCACACAGGGGAATCCATGTATCATTCGTTCATTCATTTTTCAAAATAAAACCAAAAATAAGAAAATGAAAAAAACAACTATTTTCTTCTTTATTTGTCTCCAAAAAAAAAGCAAAAAAAAACCAAAAAAAAAAAAAACAAACAAACAAAAAAAACAGGTAATGATTAGTTTTTTTTCAGTTTTCAATTTTGTGTTTATATAAATAATGAAAAAGAAAAAAAGAAAGAATAATGGACGTTTCCTGTTTCTGTGATTAAACTGCAATGCCGGACTGAACCAGGACTAAAACAGGACTGAACCAGGACTGAATTAAGACTGAAACAGTACTAAAACAGGACTAAACTAGGTCAAGACCAGGTTTAAACCAGGACTGAGTGTTGGAACGGACCTGGAGTTGTGCCCACGTAGACCGGGACCAGACTGGGACTGAAACCAGGATTGAGACCAGGACTGAGACAAGGACAGAGACCAGTTTAATCCTGGTTTAGTACCTGGCTCAATCCTGGTTTCGACCTGGTTTAGTCCTGTTTTAGTCCTGATTTAGACCTGGTTTAGACTTAGTTTAATCTTTTTAGTCCTGTTTTAGTCCTGATTTAGTCCTGATTTAGACCTGGTTTAGACCTAGTTTAGTCCCCTTTTAGTCCTGTTTTAGTCCTGTTATAGTCCTGGTTTAGACCTGTTTTTGTCCTGGTTCAGTCCTGGTTCAGTCCAGCATCGCAGTTTAAGTCATGTAAACGGGAAACGGCCGTTATCTGTTTTTTCCATTATTCAAATAAACACAAAATCAAAAAAACAAATCATTATCCATTTTTTTATGTTCGTTTTGGAGACAAATAATTTTTAAAAAGTAGTAGTTTTTTTCATTTTCTTATTTTTGGTTTTATCTTAAAAAACAAATGATACACAGATTCATGGGAGCCGACAGGAGGGAAGACAAAGTGGTTTATTCTCTCAGAATATTAGAGGGGGGCCTATGGGGGTTTCTTGCCCTGAGCCCCCAAATTCCTGTCGACGGGCCTGCATACAGAACACGTCCCACATATGAGAAACATGGATGCAATTATGTGGCAAAAAAGAGTGCTTGTCTCCATGGAGACGTTATTGCTTTGTCTAGAATGTTCCGTGGTGCGACTTTAAACATGTCCATCCAGGATTTATTCATTACGGGTGTTTCTGTCGCTCAAAAATATAATATAAACGTGTCTCTCACCCTCATTCAGCTCGGGTCGTCTACCAGAGGCCTGGGAGCCTGAGAGTTCTGCGCAGTATCTTTGCTGTTCCAGTACTGCACTTTTCTGGACTGAGATGTCCATTGTTTTTCTCTGTATCTGTTGTAGTCTCTTCCAGTTTGGGGGTTACAGCCCCGAGTGTCCGATCAACACAGGCACCACTGATGCCTTCACTTTCCAGGCTCTCCTCCAGCTCTTCCTTGAGCCCCTGGTATTTCTCTAGTTTCTCATGTTCCTTTTTCCTGATATTATTGTCCACCACCACGGCTCTGCTCTGTTTCTTATCCACCACCACTATGTCTGGTTGGTCCATCACCATCCTGTCAGTCTGTATCTGAAGTCCCACAGGATCTTGGCTCGGTCGTTCTCCACAACCTTTGGAGGTGTTTCCCACCTTGATCCTGGGGTCTCCAGCCCAAACTCTGCACAGATGTTTCTGTACACTCTGCCCCCACTTGGTTATGTTGCTCCATGTTTGTTTCCCTGCAGCATCTTACACCTGCAGTTCTGTGCTGGACTGTCTCAGGAGCCTCTTTGCACAGTCTACACCGTGGCTCTTGTCTGGTGTGGTAGATCTGGGCCTCTATTGCTCAAGTGCCCAGGTCTGTTTTTTTTCCCATTGTTCATGTTTATTTGAATTAGGGTGGACTGAAAACTTGTCTTATTAGTTCGGTCGCCTACTAAATAACCAGAACTGAAAGTAGTTTTATTTTTTTGCTTGTACAATCACATTTTTGTTTACATTCATTACATATGATTATGATTCTGCTATGATAATGTCCAAATCAGGATCAAGCTGACTCGTCCATTCTAATGTAAAAGGAGGGAGGCTTTGACAGTTAAAACAGATGTGACCATCAGATGCTATTTTGATGATATTTTATTGTTTCAAAGTAAACTACTGTCATTTCATGTCATATTGAGAGAAACTCAAATTGCTTTGAGTCCTCGCACATTTGTGTCACTGAGGGCAATTGGTTGGTTGGAAATATGTGTGAATGAAACAAAACACAACTCTTGGTGTGATTTTGAGGAGGAACAACATTCTAACCTGGTTTCAAAGCTCACAAGAGTCAGTTTTATGTGATATGAAACAGCACAAAACTGGAACTACTTTATGCCACTAACACAATAACTCTAAAGCACAGGAAAAAATCTACTTAAGTTTTAAAATACCCACTTAAAAATGTACTTAAAGAGGAAAAACTTTAAGTATTTTGCACAGATTTCGAGATGTAATAAGACTTCAAATGTGGTGATGTTGAAAAAGTTTTGGGCTGAAATTTGTTCAACAGAAACAACAGAACTGTTTTATTTTCTAGCTCTTTTAATTTCTATATTTTGTTGCTCAACTTATGAACTTGGTTTAAAAATAAACTCTGCATTTTAGTAAAAAATATTTTTTACTTTTCAGTCCTGTTCAAAAATGTAGTGAAGTATAAAGTACAGATATCTGCTCTCAGATGTAGTAAAGCAAAAGTATTGAAATGTAATTCAGTAAAGTACACAAACCTAAAATATTTCCCTTAAGTATTTTACTACTCAAGTTGTAATTCGTGATGTTCCACTAGTGTTTACAAGAGCACAGCTGCAGAGGGAGTTCATGCAAAAACTAAAATGTTTGCAGAATATTGCAAAGAAACTGTGTATTCATGTGGAAAAATGCAGATTAAACACAATATTCACTCTCAATCTTCAGCTCACTTACTGCTCTAAAAAAAGAATTAGTCGACAGTGGAGCAGTTTTATGCAGAATAAGACAGAAGATTTTGTTTGCGGAGGAAAAGACGATACTAAAAAAAAAAAAACTGGGGTAAGAGTGTTTGCATGTACATTTCAATGCGATTGCGATGAATATTGCAGTGTCTTTATTGTCCTGTTGCCATAGCGACAAGTGGAGCCGTTATACTTGGAGGCAGTTGTTTTTCAGTAGTTTTTCTTTTTGTGCAGCGATGCCTCTGAAAGTGTCTGAAACAGGAAGTGATGCGGCTTTGCGGTCGGCCACACTTGGGTCTATTTGTGACAGAAAAAACACGGACGTGAGTTTGGGTCTTGCACTGACAAACTAAAAGACAAGGTTTAGACCCAGAGCTGCTTCTAAACTAAACTAAAATCAGCACAGTAGTTGACCTGGACTGACATTTCAAAGCGCGACGTGCTACAGAGAAATACTGCGATTAGTGATAAATGTTGACACTAATTTATGCCTTTGACGCAATAACAGTAACGCAATACAACCCCAGAGATACACGTTTACAGAGAGAGTTTCATGAAAAGACTTGAGCTGCAACAAATAAACACCAAAAAAACCAATATTCTATAGGTGAGTTTCATTGTTGACAAAAGCGCGCGTTGCATGCTGGGAATTATTTTGTTCGGCGGCAAGAAACACTAATTCAACATGACGGACGGAGCGAGAAAGCACGTAAAGGGTATTGATCCCGGTTATTTATCCACTCTAACGGCAGAGGACCCAAGACCATTTGACCAGAAATTGTTCATAAGCATCGATGGACGACAAATCACCCTTTTCAACCCCGACAAAAGCTGAACCAAACCAAATTTCTGGTCAGAATCGCCAACTACCTGGACAAACATTCACTTTGGCGATATCCACAATGACTTGGTGGAAACTCCTGGGCCATTCAAATCCGTGTGTCATTCGTTCATTCGTTTTTCAATATAAAACCAAAAATAAGAAAATGAAAAAAACAACTGTTTTCTTCGTTATTTGTCTCCAAATCCAAAATGAAAAAATGCATAACGATTCGTTTTTTTTGTTTTTGATTTTGTGTTTAAATGAAGAATGGAAAAAACAAATAATGTCCGTTTCCTGTTTACGTGACTTTCGTGACTGCGATGCCGGACTTTTGCACCACATACGGACTGAACCAGGACTGATCCAGGTCCAAGACCAGACTGGGACCAATATTTCTTTCTTATTTTGGGTAGTGAGGAGTATTGTGTGACGTTTGTGGTGATTTTGGCGACTTTTGGCGACTTTGGCATTTGTTTCATTTTCGATGGCATCTACAAGTGGAAAAACACGATCCATGGTTTGGGATCAGTTTGATCTAATTCCACCTAACAAGGTCACCTACTGTCTTATTTACAGCATGTTATTTATGTTGCTCTTTACTAGGGATGGGCATTCGATGAAATTTTCTTAATCGATTGTCGGAAGATTTAACGAACGATTATCGATTAATCATTTAACGTTTTTATATTAAAATTTCATCATTATTATTACTATCTGCATTAATCTGCATAAATAAATTCAACTTTACGACATATAAACCGTAACGACTCTAGAGCCACATCAGCCCGTTTGACATTATAATGTGTTTAATTCAGTTTTGTTCAAATCTCACAGAAACGAAACTTAAAACCACATCACTAATTTGCATAAATTCAGCGAAGATAAAACTCCAGCTCTTGTGTCGCTGATGTGGTTCAATTTCTGTTGGATTAAAAGACATGACTCAGGTGAATACAGGTTAGTGTGAACAGATTTGTGTTTGTCAAAACCAGGACACCGTACGGGGGGAGGGGGGCGGGGCCTCGTCATCCACATTGAGCGACTCTCACCTGGCAAAACTTTTTCCCACTGGACACAGAAACATATGTGCTGCTTTATACACTGTGCACATGGACTCACACTTGTCCCGAACGCAACGGAAAGTGTGGAATTTCTTGTACAAATCATCGTTAAATCCACATTTGTGCTTCGGTTCGTTACAGACTGACCCACTGTTTGTGTCTCGCTCCTTCTGATGCAGAGACACATGTACACACCTGTTTGGTCACACTACACACAGCAACCTACATTCTGTTTGTCAATTAAAATTTATGTAATCGATGAAATTCTTAATGATCAATTATCGATCAATCGACTAATCATGCCCATCCCTACTCTTTACATATTATTTTAAATCATCATTATTATTGTTGTTGTTGGTTCGGTGTTGCTCTGCACACAAGTATTGTCTTACACTAACAATACTTCGTCAATGATGAGACACCTGCGTGCCAGTGGTTAAATTTGTCCACTAGAGGTCAGTGTTTCTCCGAGGCCTCAGACACGTCCAACCATTTGAGACAATATTGCGACTGAGGTGTCAGTGCTTCACGAGGCTCCATTCGCCCATCACTATCTTCTACGTTTGCTCTGTGGATGTTTGAAAGCCATTTAATTCGCCTTTAGCGGTTCTTTTCACTGTCTTTTAGAGTCGATTTTAAAATTCTTTTATTTACTTTTAAGTGTTTGCACGGCCTACCGCCCTTCTACCTCACTGACTTGAT
>NW_026571447.1:2743437-2922491 GCF_026225935.1 Boleophthalmus pectinirostris
TCATTTTTAAATACACATTTGTGCTTCAGCACGTTGCAGACTGACCCACTGTTTGTGTCTCGCTCCTTCTGATGCAGAGACACATGTACACACCTGTTTGGTCACACTACACACAGCAACCTGCATTCGGTTTGTCAATTAAAATGAACGAAATTGATGAAATTCTTAATGATCAATTATTGATTAATCGATTAATCATGCCCATCCCTAGTTTTATTATTAGTCTCTCTACATCTCCAAAGCTCCAAATGCTCTCTTCCACCTTGTGATGTCATGTAGTGCTACTTTTCAAGTTAACAAATACTTTTAAACTTCAGCAGAGATCGGCAATTCCAGGGCTGAAATGATCCAAATGATGAAAGTGTGTGGAGTTTAAAAACACAGTGGAGCACTTCCTGAATGAGTGTTTTCCAGTTTGAGAAGAACTCAGTGTAAAAGTGCAGGGTTTGTGTGTTAACTCTTACATACAATTCAGGTTCATTTTGACCCGTTTTGACATTCAACAGTAGTAAAAATACAATAAGAATCATTTTTTGATCCTGAAATTTGATGACTTTTCCTAAATTTTGCCAAAATACACAAAAATGAAAACATTTTAAAATGTTATATTTTATATACCACTGCTTTGAATGCACTGACTAAGCATAATGGCTGCAGTGGATAAAAATGGTTATATTATAAATTCCAACAGTTCCAGAATATTCATGTCATTTTCAAATGCAATAAATATCATCATCTTATTGGCTTTTATGTTTTTATTTGTTTTGTAAAACAGGACATGATACTGTGTGATGTGATACTGAGCAGATGTTTTTCTCCAAAAATGAGTGTTGTAAAACTTACAAAAATATGCTCTTCCTGCTCTCTCAAACATTATATTTATATATTACATATATTTATTCACTTGGGACAGTCTATTTATTTGGTAGAGACACTTAGTGTAAGGGAATTCTTGGTCCGGGTCAAATTTGACCTGGACCATACTGTGAAAGCTAAAGAAATGAACAGTGTGTAAGGGTTAAACGTGTGAATGAAACAAAACACAACTCCAGTCTGTTTGTGACGAGGAAACTCCATTAGAACATGAAAATCGTGTCATCTGGGCCCTTAAACAGCTCAGACTTGTGTATGACTCTGAAGTGCACACGGAGCCTGGAGGAAATGCCTGACCCCCCCTCCCTCTGCTGAAACAATGCCCTCTATCCCACACACATACGCAGACCCCCCTCTCCCAGCTTCCTTTTGGACCGAGGGTTCCGTTGCAGGTTGGGTGTTTTCCGGAGCAGATCTGCGGAGGCGCTGTGCTGACGTAGGAACCGCTCGGACAATGGGCCCAAGTCTAAACAAACCACAGATTTAGAGCAACGCTAAACAACGGAAACACGCTGCATCAGTGCACGCTCACGGGCTCGTCTGTGCGCAGCAGACCAGAGAATGATCAATACCAAATGATGTGCTTCTAAACAGATATATTTGATAGTGTTTAAAGTATGATTGAGTCAGCTCGCCCCGTGTGCTCTACAGTATGTGACTGTATCTGCTGTGTCAGAGCTCTTTAGGAGAACAGTTGAACACTCCACAGCAAAAAGTGCAGAGTTAAACTGACTCTCACAGAATCAATTTGAACATTTTCTCAGGGTTTATATGATTCCAATCTGTTCTAGAGTTAATTTAACATTTTTGGAAATGTTCATTAAGTAACACTGGACAAAGTTCCTGTTTCACCTGAAATCAAGAGTTTTGGGAGTAAACGGTAACATTTGTAGAGTTATCCTGATTTAACAACTCATAGAGGTGTTTTATTTTGACACTTTATTTTAGTTAGTTTAACATTTTGGGGAGTAGAAACTAAACACTGTAAAGTGTAAATTAAGGTACACTGTAAAAAAACATTCAAATCCTTTATTTTCTTTCAAACATTTAAAAGATGAAATTATGAACAAAACTGGTTCAAACTGGTCTTCTCTCACACGAGTTTGAAGTGGTGGGTGGGAGGAGCCAAAATAACACGAAGAGAAGTTGAATTCACTTCAACCATATCAACTCTGACAAATAACCCCAACATGAACCCCCATTTAACTTTCAAATTATTAAAATAACACTTTTTGTGTTAAAAACAACTCTGAAATATTTCCCCTGTACCACAGTGAGGCAGTGGGTCTTTATTTATAAAACCCTTCACAACACTCCAGGTGCCCAAAGTGTTTCCAATAAAATCAACAGTACAGAAACAAGCAAAACATGTCTGAAACAAGCTGAAGTCTGGGATGGTCACATGTCAGAGGCAGTTTGTCCCAGAGTCTGGGGCCGGAGACACAGAAAACCCCATCACCCCGGTGTGTGAGTCTGACTCTGGGGCCCTCATCACCCCGCTGTGTGAGTCTGACTCTGGGGCCCTCATCACTCCGCTGTGTGAGTCTGACTCTGGGGCCCTCATCACCCCGCTGTGTGAGTCTGACTCTGGGGCCCTCATCACCCCACTGTGTGAGTCTGACTCTGGGGCCCTCATCACTCCGCTGTGTGAGTCTGACTCTCATCACCCGGTGTGAGTCTGACTCTGGGGCCCTCATCACTCCGCTGTGTGAGTCTGACTCTGGGGCCCTCATCACTCCGCTGTGTGAGTCTGACTCTGGGGCCTCATCACTCCGTGTGTGAGTCTGACTCTGGGGCCCTCATCACCCGCTGTGTGAGTCTGACTCTGGGCCCTCATCACTCCGCTGTGTGAGTCTGACTCTGGGGCCCTCATCACTCCGCTGTGTGAGTCTGACTCTGGGGCCCTCATCACTCCGCTGTGTGAGTCTGACTCTGGGGCCCTCATCACTCCGCTGTGTGAGTCTGACTCTGGGGCCCTCATCATCCGCTCTCTGGTGTGTGTGAGTCTGACTCTGGGGCCCTCATCACTCCGGTGTGTGAGTCTGACTCTGGGGACGTCCAGCAGGAGGATGTTTGTCCTTTAGTCCCTGTAGTGATTTTACCAGTGACACTCGCAGTGTCCAGTATGAATATAAATCAGTTGTATCTTATCAGCACTGGTTTTGGAGTGAATAATGCCGTGTAAAGTGGAGGTGGGACAAGATCTTGCAAGACAAAACTGCCTCAAGATTGAACATATGAGAAAAATGATTGTGTGTTCCATTTGGACTGGACCAAAATTGTTAAAGTCCTGGTGCGTTCCATTTCCTGAGAAGACTTAAGTCCAAAAAGCAGTGACACAGTGTCAGTAAATGAGGTAAATTTCAAGGCACATTTTTGAACAGAACTGTATTTATTGTATTGTACAAATAATGACAAAATCTCACCTCGTCTCGTTCTTGTGGACCCAGTCTTGTCTCGTCTCACTCTTACTGTAAAGAGCTTTGGGTTTGAAACCTGCTGTATAAATCGTGATTTTGCATTGAAAGGAGCATGAGGATTTGAAAGATGATGGAAATATGAACTTCTAATAATATTATATGAACTAACAAGAATCTGATGCATTTAAAAAGGAGATCTCTGCACCTGTCTGCTCCTGTCTGCTCCTGTCTGCACCTGTCTGCTCCTCTGGCTCTGCACCTGTCTGCTCCTGTCTGCTCCTGTCTGCACCTGTCTGCTCCTCTGGCTCTGCCCCTGTCTGCTCCTCTGGCTCTGCACCTGTCTGCTCCTGTCTGCTTCTTTGGCTCT
Organism: Boleophthalmus pectinirostris; assembly: GCF_026225935.1. Lineage (NCBI taxonomy): Eukaryota > Metazoa > Chordata > Actinopteri > Gobiiformes > Gobiidae > Boleophthalmus > Boleophthalmus pectinirostris. The sequence goes on from NW_026571447.1 coordinate 2,747,098, forward strand.
GCCCCTGTCTGCTCCTGTCTGCACCTGTCTGCTCCTGTCTGCTCCTCTGTCTCTGCTCCTGTCTGCTCCTCTGTCTCTGCTCCTGTCTGCTCCTGTCTGACCTGTCGTGTCGTGTCGTAGGAAGCCCTGTCCGTGGTGAGCCAGGACCAGGCCTTATTTGACCCGGCGTTCGGAGCGTCGTCGCTGCTGCAGATGAAGGCCGAGCTGACCCAGAGCCCGCCGCCTGCAGAGCCCGAGTGGACCACAGGGGGCGCCGCCAGCTCCACCAAAAGGAACGAACACGTCAACGGCACCAGGTCAGACAGACACGGGGGCAGGTATAAGGAACCGTGTGATTGGTCTAACAGGTGTACGCACTTCAAACTACGTCAGAAACACCTGTCTGTAATCAGGGCAGCTCTGTGTGATGTCACATAGTACTGGGGATTGCAGTGGGCATATCAGTGCTTATACATTTTGACCACAAATCTGCAAATGTTCCTAACTTGTACCGGAATTGCAGAAAAAAGGACATGGGAAAGTAGATAGTAGGGATGTAACAATAACCGAAATATCGTGATATCGTATCGTCAAAAGTCTCACAATAATATCGAGGGACTGTCACAATATATCGAATGAAAATTTCCTTTGCTTAAATGCAAGTTTTGTAGTAGTAACAGCTTATGAACATCAGAAACTACTAGGGGTGTAACGATATCCAAGTCTCACGATTAGGGCTGGGTATCATTAAGAAGTTACCGATACGATACATACCTCGATACCTAGGCCACGATACGATACATATCTCGATACAGTGCACTTTCAATTCGATACGATATATTTCAAACCGATTCGATGTGGTTCAATAATGTCTGTGACACTAAAAGTCTTTGTTAAACCACTTCTTCTTGTGCAAAGTGAATATGAAACAAAAACATTTTAATCCTCAAAACTGTGAAAATGTCAAATGTATTGCATGCACTGCAAAAAATTAAATCTAGCCACGTTAAGATTTATTTATTTATGTTTATTAAGGACATCACAATTGCATTAGACAAGCCAGATGCGTTGCTTTGAGTGTTTTAGCACAAGTGTTAGTTTTTAACACCTGTCCATATAAAAATATAAACTACACACATAAAAACAGAGAATACAAGACACATAAATTACATACAGATAAAATATATACAGAACATTTTCAGTGGATGCAGTTTTGATTGAAAACATACAATAATTTAAATTTCCTTTTAAATTTGTTGTTGTTGGTTTCCAGTTTTAAATGAGCTGGTGAACCGTTCCACAGTCTGGTCCCTTTAGAAGAGAAAGAGACTGACCCAGAGTCGTCCTGTACAGAGGAACAACACAATCACCACGAGTAGCTCCTCTTGTGTTCGCTCTGTGTGAACATTTTATGGTCCTGGCAAATTCTGAGTGCAGTGGTGTATCGCAGTTAAGACACTTAACTTATCTTAAATAATTTAAGATTATTAAAATTGATAAAATTTTCAAAGTTAAAAAGTTGATGTTTCTTTGTAATTTCACAGTGGTGCCAGTGTTTGGGCTTTTTGTCAAGGATCTTAAGGGTCAGTTTGTAAAATGAACAAAGTGGTTTCAGTGTAGTTGAGGAGCCTGGGACCATGAGGTGATACAATAAGATAGAAGAGTGAAGATCATTGTGTGGGAGGTGTGGAGCGATAGATCTTTATGTATGAAACGAAAGCAACTGAGACTAGTCTTAATCTTCTTCGCCAAGTATTTTGTGTGACCGATAAATTTTAAATTTTCATCTAGAATGAGGCCAAGGTATTGAACTTCACTGACTGCTTGAATTTTCTCATTGTACATAGTCACTTCAAAGTCACAGTTTTTTGTTTGTGTACACACTGAAAAACAAAGAGAAACCTTTTTTTTCTGTTTTTTCTTAATTCAAGAAGAATCTACAATTATATCAGCCTCTTCAAAATATCGTACCGTGAGATGCATATCGTGATAATATCGTAAAGTGAGATTTAAATATTTTGACATCCCTAGATAGTGCAATTAAAATACTGCATACACACTGTAGTAGCAAAAAGGTGTAAAAGGATGTAGTGTTTAGGTTCGCTGTTTAGAAATGAGAATTCACACTTCTTTCTAAGTGGTTAAAGCCACCTGTTACTTCAAATAGGTGCCAAATAAATGTATTACAACACCAATCAAACCACAGGGACTCTCCTTCCAGAAAACCAATCTAAAATAACTAAACATCAGGACAGTCAGTTAGATTGAAAAACATTATATATATATATATATATATATATATATATATATATATATATATATATATATATGTAATATCTGAGTTATTTCTTCCAAAATTCCAGGCTGTTAATGCCACTCCTGTACAGTTCTCTCAGGGGCGGTCCTACATTCCAAGATCTAGTCCAAGATTAGTCCAGATTTGGTCCTGGTTTAGTCCTTGTTTAGACCTGGTTTAGACCTGATTTAGTCCTGGTTCAGCTCTGGTTTAGTCCTAGTTTAGACCGAGTTTTGTCCTGGTTCAGTTCTGGTTTAGTCCCGGTTTAGTCCTGGTTTAGTCCCGGTTCAGTCCTGGTTTAGTCCTAATTTAGTCCTGATTTAGACGTGGTTTAGACCTAGATTAGTCCTGGTTTAGTCCTCAGTACAGGACTAGTCCCGGTTTAGTCCTGGTTCATTTCTGGTTCAGTTCTGGATTAGTGCTGGTTTAGTCCTGGTTCAGTCCATTAATTTAAAAGTAATATAATAGTAATGTAACATCTTACACTTTAAATGCAGTAATATTATAATGTAACGAATGACTTTGAAATGACAGAAACAAGTCATAAATAACACATTACAGTTTTAAAGTCACTTGCCCAACAGTGCTCCAGTAAAGGTAAAGGTATTTGCGAGGAGAACACCTTCTATTTTTACATCAAAGTGGAGGAAGCGCGTTGAGGCGTGAGAGCATTGTTCTGGGACAAACTCCTCCCCCTCCTGGTGACTCACGGTTTTACAGATTTGGGAATTCATTGGGATCTTGGAATTTCAGTGCTGTTTTAGAGGAGGTGGAAGAACCCAGTGGATAGATATTATTATAGAAACGTCACTGGTAAAGGGGACAGGTTGGCAGCGCAATTTCAGCCCTCCACAGATGAATGCTGCATTGTCTGTGAACACTGGGATATAGATTTAGACTTAGACAAACTGTATTGATCCACAAGGGAAATGATTTGGACACAGTAGTTCACACATCACAATATAATATAATAACAAAGAGAAAAATAGAAATGGTAATAATCAATTCTAAATAAGTAGAAAAAAGGAGCAAGAGACACGTGTCAGATAAAACATAATTATACAAATGTAAATGTCAAAATAAAATAGAAAATAAGTAATAAAATATAAAATTACAGTTTTATACAAGAGGTCAAGAGGAAAACAGTGCAATGATATGATGATTGACAGGACACAGGGTTATGTGTTCCATAAGGGTGAGTTGTTGTACAGTTGTAGGGAGTATTATCTGTTCCATAAGGGTGAGTTGTACAGTTGTAAGGAGTATTATCTGCTATCTGAAGTTGAGTTGTTGTACACTTGTAGGGAGTATTATCTCTTCCATAAGGGTGAGTTGTTGTACAGTTGTAGGGAGTATTATCTGTTCCATAAGGATGAGTTGTACAGTTGTAGGGAGTATTATCTGTTCCATAAGGATGAGTTGTTGTACAGTTGTAGGGAGTATTATCTGTTCCATAAGGATGAGTTGTTGTACAGTTGTAGGGAGTATTATCTGTTCCATAAGGGTGAGTTGTGCAGTTGTAGGGAGTATTATCTGTTCCATAAGGATGAGTTGTTGTACAGTTGTAGGGAGTATTATCTGTCCCTCTATAGTTTGGTGCAGTGGGTGAGTTTTTGCGAGCAGGAGTGTTCATTTTTTTTAATTTAAATCGCAAATCGCTTGTTAGAAAATTAGCTATTTGATCATTTTCCCAAACAGTTCATAGTTCAGACTTTATTAGGGTGACCAGATTTTCAAAATAAAAAACTGGGACACCCCCGGTTTGAGATGTTTGGCAGTAATAAAACTGTGAAACGAGTGCGTAATTAAGGAAAACTGTTCTGCACTCAGTCCATTCATGACGAACATGTGTCAATATAGTCACATTTTCTTTGTGTTTTGGTCATTTTTAAGCAGCTTTTCTGTATTTCACCTAAACAAATGACAGTGTATGTCTCTCTTTACTGTTGGCAGGGATCAGACTGGTCAAAAATAGGGACACCTGGGACATTTCGTGTATAAAACTGGGACAAATCAGTGGTTTTGTGTAACTCTGCAGGGACAGGGGACACAGGACTCAATACTGGGACTGTCCTGGGTAAAAAAAGGACATCTGGTCACCTTAGACTTAACAGATGTTGTTGTTTGCAGCCGTGAGTCTCCGGTGGACTGCAGCGTCACCAAACGTTCCAGACACATCAGCAGCGATGGCTCCATGTCCTACCAGCCCTACAGCCCCCAGAGCTCCAACGCCACACCCACCAGCAGGTCTCCTCCTGGGGGTAGATCTACGATAACGTACCCCAGCTCTGGTTCTCCTCTTGGGGGTAGATCCACGATGTCGTACCCCACCTCGGGCTCTCCTCCCGGGGGTAGATCCACGATGTCGTACCCCACCTCGGGCTCTCCTCCCGGGGGTAGATCTACGATAAATTACCCCAGCTCTGGTTCTCCTCCTGGGGGTAGATCCACAATATCTTACCCCACCTCTGGCTCTCCTCCCGGGGGCAGATCCACGATGGCGTACCCCGGCTCCGGTTCTCCTTCTGGGGGTAGAGCCATGCAGTACCAGCCCTACAGCCCCCAGAACACACAGAGCACAGCGACTCCAACCCCCAACACAAGTTCTCCTCCAGGGGGCAGCACTGAGGAGAAGAGGGTCATCGTACCTGCAGGTATCAGTAACTTTATCAGATACTAAAATAATTACTGGGCTGTTTTTTTTTTCTCTTTTTGTTTTTTTTTCCTCACAAATATTCAAAAGCGTGATACATTACAATATACTACAACTTCACAAATCTGATGCGATGTGCAGTAGTTTTAAACCTCCAGCAGTGGGCGATATTTTATTTGCCTTAAATCTACATAAAGCATATTTGCATGAAGCTTTATTTAAACTGCATAAGTATTTTTTTCATGTTTTTCGTTCATTCGTTTTTCAAAATAAAACCAAAAATAAATTTAAAAAAAATAAAAAAACAACTATTTTCTTATCTATTTGTCTCCAAAATCTAAAAAAAAATAAAATACTAATAATAATAATAATAATAACTTTTTTTTTTTCAGTTTTCAATTTTGTGTTTAAATGGATAATGGAAGAAAAAAAAAAAAAAAAAAAAAAAAACGATAACAGCCATTTTGCGTTTATTACAATTCTGTATAAAAACCTCCATGATTTTTGTAACATGCTCAAGCAAAAGAACAAGCAGAGCACTTCATTTATTCATTCATCCATTCATAAGAATAATGTGAGCAATAGTTTCTGTTTTGGCTGCGCGCACTAACACTACCTCCATTTAAACTAGAGATGCACGACCGCAGATTGGGCAGAAGGCCAAAAATAATACTTACGTTCAGTCTATTATCACTTTGTTTTAAATAAAAAGAACATACCTGAAATACGACACCAATAGTTTCTGTTGTCGTGTCTTTTGGTTTTAGGGTTTCTCTTTTATTTCTGCAAAAAAGGAGGTAGATTTCCACATGAGTTTCCATCTTGCACTTTCCACAGGCATATACGTGTCTGTCAGCGATGCCCAATACGTTGATTCCTGATCCACCAGTTGATCTTGTTAGGCGTTGTCAGCTTCTCCTGGAGGCAACCTGAACAGAGAATCTTAAAAAAAGAGTCTTGGAGAGTTAAAACACTTCCCAAACATGTCTCTTTATTGGTTTCCGATTCAAGTTGATTTTACGTGATTCATTCACACGCCGTCTCTTTGCGTCGTCGTCCCTCGATAACGCCCCTTAGACGACGTCCCCCGTTCTGACCATACACAGAAAAACCAGGTGCCTTCATACTGGCATAACTTGTTGAGTTAGCATTTTCAGCAGAAACATACACAGCAATTTTGTTTATCATAAATTGGCATACGCTAAAGGTTTAGACACACCCCTTCTCTGTCCCGTATACATTCATAGTCCATATGACATTATTTCCCAACCCCATTGACACTCCAAAGTCCAGAGACATACACAACACGTCAAGGAACACAGTGACTTCTATATTACATGGTGAATTAACATGAATGAAACATTAAAAATACAGGCAATAAACTCACACTCACTGTTCTACCAAAAATGACTAGAATCTATCAATTTAAATCACAAAAAATGTATTCCCTTTCCAATACAATTCTAATACAGAGCTCTGGGTCAAATCGCTGCCCCTGATGGCCGACATCTACACGGGATTCCCTCAACCCAGAGATATAAAACAACAGTATGAATATGCAAATAATATGTTTAGCAGGTTCGTGCCTTGGATCCTTCTTCAAGCGTCTCTGCATTTCTTCTCTGTGAGCAGATGACAAACCCACTTTGTAAATCACCACAAATGTAGTTAAGATGATTAAGTGAGATTCAGGAGCAGGACCACGCCTCAGCCGCTCTCTCCTCTCACCAGCGAACCACAACTCACCTCGACCACGCCTCGAATTTCCCAGAAGTCTATTTGTAGCAGCCTTTCCCATCATCCCAGTTTGTCAACCCCACCCTCCCATCCCCTATTTTGTCTTTCCCTACAAGGGAGGGGGCCAATAGGTGAGTTTCAGCTGACGTCATTGTTATTAAAAGCCCGCGTTGCATGCTGGGAAATATTTTGGTCAGAGGCAAGAAACACGGTAGCGTCAAACACAGTGCGTAACCTCGCGTATTTATCCCCGATAATGGTAAATTCCTGCTGCATTATCGGATGCACAAATAGAAGCACGGAAGAAGGAAAATGTCTTTTTCGGAGAATTAAACGGCTTTCAAACATCCGCAGAGCAAACGTAGAAGATCCTAGCAAACTGTGGACTCCAACAAGTTCAACAACACATCGAGACTCTTGGAGGTTTTCATCTTTTCTGCTGTGAATGGCCCAGGAGTTTCCACCAAGTCATTGTGGATGTCGCCGAAGTGAATGTGAAAGCGATTCCGACCAGAAATTTGGTTTAGTCCACCTTTTGTCGGGGTTGAAAAGGGTGATTTGTCGTCCGTCGATGCTTATGACCAATTTCTGGTCAAATGGTCTTGGGTCCTCTGCTGTTAGAGTGGATAAATAACCAGCATCAATACTCTTTACGTGCTTTCTCGCTCCGTCCGTCATGTTGAATTAATGTTTCTTGCCGCCGACCAAAATAATTCCCAGCATGCAACGCGCGCTTTTGTTAACAATGAAACTGGCCTATTGAAGATTGAGACGGAGCCCCCACCCAGAGTCTCACCCCATAGCCATCTCTGCCCCGCTTCGTACATTATCAATAAACTTCTTCGCACTATGTCGTTGTTGGTGTGGTCCTAGCTAGTGAAAGTCTTGTTTAGATAATGCCAGTCTGGGATGTCTCTACAACCTAGCCTCTGCAAAGAAATTCCTTAAAAGCATATATGTTTCACACAGTGGTACCTTTCAGTGTTTAAGCATTAACTTCATTGTAACTTCATTAAACAATATTCAAACAAATATTATAAATTCAATGGTTAATATGCACATGTGGTGCGCTCAAGAAACTCCACCAATTGATACAGCCTTCAATCTCCAAGGAAGTGTAGGTAGATCGCGGTGTCGTAGTACTTGTCTCGGACTTGATTGCGTTTGGACTCAGTCTTGTCTCTCACTCGAGGTCTGACACTCGACAAGTGCGATCATATTTCAATGCGGCCGCTGCTGTCGGCAACAAACTTGTACCAGCGTGCGGGAGCAGGCGGGAAGGCGTGGGAGTGTGTGGGAGTATACGGGGCGTCTCATTGCAGCCTATGCGCTCATTTGGAACCCGCGGATACTGTGCGACACATCACAAACACACACGCTCCCTCCGCACGGCTTGTCCGCAACAGCGTGAGTCCTCGTGTACCAGCGTGTATCACAGGGCAGGTTGTTGTTGGTGATGGTGACGGTATAAATTCAGTACATTATTATTGATTATTATTATTATTATCGGTAAAGTTCAGAACAATACTTATGACTAGGGCCGGGTATCATTTAGAAGTTATGATACAGACCTCGATAAACATGCCACGATACGATACATCTCGATACAGTGAGCTTTCAATTTGATATGATATATTTCAAATCAATTCTACACAGTTCAATACAAAATAAAGTCTAAATCATGGTTGTGATACTTAAAGTCTTTGTTTAAACCACTTCTTGTGCAAAGTGAATATAAAAAAAACACCCATTTTAATCATCAAAATTGTGAAAATGTCAAATGTGTCGTGTAAATGAATCTTCCTCTAAACAAGCAACACTGATTTTTTTTGTTTTTTTTCTCAATGTTGTTTATTTTGTATGATCATAACCTACCTAAAAACCTTCTTTATCATCACTATTTGTTTGTACGACCATAAATTAAAACCAAAATCCTGACTTTTTTCATTATTACTGTTTACTTTGTATGATCATAAACGGTGAACTTTAGTGCCTTCTTCATCACTATTATTAGTTTGCGCTGCTGTCGGCAATAAACTTGTACCAGCGAGTGGGAGTGTACAGGGGCAGGTGGGAAGGTGTGGAAGTGTGTGGGAGTGCACGGGGCGTCTCACTGCAGCCTGTGCGCTCATTTGGAACCCGCGGATACTGTGCGACACATCACAAACACGCACGCTCCCTCCGCACGGCTTGTCCGCAACAGCGTGAGTCCTCGTGTACCAGCGTGTATCACAGGGCAGGTTCAACTTTTTAAAACATCCTACCTGTTAAACTGTCTCACATCAGCACCTCACTCCTCACCTTTTCACGCTCTCGCTCCTCCCCGTGTAAAGCTCACATAAGGCTCACTCCTCAATGCGCTGATTAGAAGAGCAAGACTAAACATGAAGCAAAAACAAATCGAAATTTATGTTACAATGTTGGCATAGAGGAGCCTACAACACAGAACAGACCTACTGCAACATGTGACTGAAGTTTGCTTTATAAAAGTGGACAAATGCATCTGTATTTCTCAAAATGTCCGTTTGGTTTGGTAAATGTGCAGAGGCTTTTAAATAGCACCGTGAAACCAGTAAGAGAATGAAAGGTTTCAAACTCCTACCCACTTTCTTCACTTTGTTCACAGTTTTGTGTAAAGTGCCAGTGGAAGTTCTCTTAAAGTACAGGTTCTCAAACTGTGGGTGAGGGTCCAAAAAAGAGTCGCAGAGTGTTTCAGTGCAGGACAGTTTGCTTGGCTTTGGGGTTGGTAGATCATTTTGACTTGGTTATTTTAGAAGTAGCTCGCATGCTGACGAAGTATGGACACCCCTGATGTATGTCCAGGGCACGTTCTGCTTAACTTAGGTAAATGTGTCACTTCCGGGTCACGGAAACGGGAAACTGTCATTATCCGTTTTTTCCATTATTCATTTAAACACAAAATAGAAAACTGAAAAAATTAATCATTATCCGTTTTTCATTTTGGTTTTGGAGACAAATAATGAAGAAAATAATTGTTTTTTCGTTTTCTTATTTTTGGTTTTATTTTGAAAAACGAATGAACGAATGATACATGGATTGTGGTTAATATATTACAGTTTGACAACAGTTTGTGGAAAAAAAAAAGTTAAAAAGAAGAGTTCTAGCTGAGTTCTAAAACAGAATCTTTCTGCCAAAATAAAGGTGTTTTGGCCCATGTTTGCATTATGGTTGCTAGGTAACAGTTATGGAGTTACCTTTACATAATGTTACATCTGCTGCATGTGTCCAACCAAGAAGGAAAATTATACATTTCAAAAGGAAAAAAATAAAAATAATAATAATAATAATCTTACAGCTCTTTTAAAAGTGTTTATGATCTAAATGGCGAGGCTAACCTGTCACGTACACTTCTAACATACTACTACCTTGAGTACTACTATTACTACACTGGGTATTACTGTCACTTCCCTGATACTGCATGTACTGTGAAGCCCGCAGTGAGTGAGTCAGTACTGGTCTGGTCTGGGATAATACCTGGAAGTGAAGGACTGAGACGTGAGGCATTCAGGGACAACTCCAAACTTTACGGTTAGTTCAGTGACACCGTCAGCTGTGAGTCAGGTGGAGTTTCCCGCAGCTGACGGTGACACTGAACTAACAGTAAAGTTTGGAAAAGTGGGACTCGGAGAGAAGACTTTATTTGGAGTAATTCTCTCAGCCTATACTCAGCAGGAGACGTGTCCGTCGCTTTTCTCAGAAATGTAAACCGTGACGTCATGAAGGTGGTTCACACAGCTCTGGACGCTGGGTGGCACTGGGTTTGGGGTTTAATTCCTGCTCTGACTCACTCCATATTGTTGTTGTTTCCTTGAGCAAGCAACTTATTTGATTTGATCTGTTTTTATTTTGAGTTTGTGCCAAGAGACCAACAATAATCATAGACATACTACATACACACTGTAAACAAGAGAAAAGCACATTTCTGGAAAAGGAGAGGGAAGAAGAAAAATACTTAGATTAACCCACCTCTGTTCATGACAGTTTCAAAAATTAAAAAATGATGTAGTTGCTTCTGTACATTGATGACAGAACTTTACAAATATCTAAATATAGCAAAAGAAGTTACATACTATGCATACTAAATATCATTTGAACCCAATTTCTTTATTTTTTTCTTATTTTTGTATTGCACTGTATTATGGTCATACAAACTAATAATCGGTGTTGGGAGTAACGTGTTATGAAAGTAACGAGTTACTGTAATGTGTTGCTTTTTGCTGTAACGCAGTAATGTGGCATTACAGGGAAAAAAATTGTAATATTTTACTCAGTACAAATGTGAGTCATGCGTGTTACTATGATTTTTAACCTGGATTGAAGTGGTGGGTTTTTCATTTTTCTTCATGCAAATTTGCTAAAATCAAATAATATCAGCAGTGGTGAAACGCTGGATTGTGAGGTAACTGTGGGCGAAAGGACCAGTGCAGAACTCCACGCACCACGGGGCTAACTGCAGCTGACGCCCGATCGCGCTTTACAGACACCCTGTCTGCAAGGCGCTTCCAAGTTCTAGTGCAAGATTAGTCCTGGTTTGGTCCTGGTTTAGACCGTGTATCACATAAAATTGGTTCGAGGTCAGTAAGCACAACCAGAATTAATACAAATGTCAATTTTTGAGAAAATTACAGTAATCGTTGTGGACAATAGATCTAGTCCTCTTGGTATTTCTGTAAGATTTGATTTTTATATTGTTTTTTGGAGTAATCTTGTCTTATTGCATTTCAAAGATCAGTGATGTCAGGGTGGTTTCAGGGCTGGTTAGGACTTGGATGGGAGACCACTGAGAATATCAGTCCACCCTGTTACATATAGCTGAGATCTATTTTATTACTATATTTTACTTGTACATTTATAGAATTAAGCCTTATTTGACATCAGTCTCGTGCCATTTCTGCTACTTATTGACCCTGCAAAAACATTTATAAACACTTAAATTGATCAGAAAATTACTTTAAAAATTGTGTAACAGACTTAGACAAACTTTACTGATCCACAAGGAAAATGATTTGGACACATTAGCTCACACATCACAATTTAACATCTTTCATACAATAAATGATCTTGCTGCACGGACAGATCATTTTACTTGACAAGTTCTCTTAAAATAAATGACCTCTAGACTAGAATGAAGCTGTCTCTGGTTTAGTAAGTAGATAATAAATCTGAAAACAAGATGAATAACCTGATATAAGTTTTAAAATCTTGGTCAGATCAGAGAAATTTGCATAACTTGATAGAGCACTTGTCAAGTCAAATGATCTTGCTGCATGGACAGATCATTTCACTACTTTTAAGTCTTTCTCTGATACATTTAAATGTTTATATCTTACATTTTGGCCAAGCTTTTTTGCAGTGTTGTTATCTGTGTCCAAATAGCACATTGCCTAGTATGAATGTGGTGCGTATTGTTGGTAGGATGGGGCAGAATGGCAGCATCGTGTCCGTCAGTGTGCCCCAGGGCGGCTGTGGCAGTGTAGTTAAGTTCAGAACAGTACTTATGACTAGGGCCGGGTATCATTTAGAAGTTATGATACAGACCTCGATAAACAGGCCACGATACGATACATTTCAACACAGTGAGCTTTCAATTTGATACGATATATTTCAGATCAATTCGACACGGTTCAATACAAAATAAAAGCTAAATCATGGCTGTGATACTAAAAGTCTTTGTTTAAACCACTTCTTGTGCAAAGTGAATATAAAAAAAACACAAATTTTAATCATCAAAACTGTAAAAATGTCAAATGTGTCGCATAAATGAATTTTCTTCCCCAAAACAAGCAACACTGATTTTTTATTTATTTTTTCTCAGTGTTGTTTATTCTGTATGATCATAAACTTCTGTGCCTTCTTTATCATCGCTATTAGTTTATACGACCATAAATTAAACCCAAAATCATGACTTTTTTCATTATCACTGTTTACTTTGTGTGATCATAAACGGTGAACTTTAGTGCCTTCTTCATCACTATTATTAGTTTGTACGATCGTAAACAGAAACAAAAAATCCTTACATTTTTCATTCTCATTACTGTTTATTTTGTACGATCATAAACGATAAACTTTGTGACTTCATTATTATTATTATTATTATTAGTTCGTACAACCATGAATGAAAATATATTTGTGCATGTATGTATATATGTGTTATGTGTATGTATGTATGTGTATGTATGTATATATATACTGCACGGGTCTCCAACCTTTTTCTTCCAGTGAGATGCCTTCACAAAAAGAAATTGCCAAAGAGCTACTCATTTTAGCAGTCACAAAAAGCTTAGTATAGAAAAGCCTGAGGGTCTGTTTACACGAGAACGCTTGCAGGTAAAAACAACTAAATATTTTATGGGAAGTGTCTTTCGTTTAGACGGTGATGCCATTTTAGGGGCTTAAAAATGCAAAAAACTGTAAAAAGCACCCTCTAGAGTGGAAAAGTTGAATACGCTATACTGCCCAAGACTCAAAACTCTGGTCAAATCTGCTCACTACTCGTACACGTTTACGTCATATACATATATATCACCACCTAGCGTCACCACTGAGACGCTTGGCATGCATACCCAGTCAAATTCCACTCACTTTTGCATCACCGTATGCACGCAGATTTCCTCTCGAAAATGCTTGTCTGAACGTGGAGTAAAAAGTGAAGTCGCGATGCCACTTTTGTGTCTTCTGTTCAGACTTTTGTGTCTTCTGTTTGTGTCTACTGTTCAGATGGGGAACAGTTCAATACCAGTCGTAGCCATACTGGCTCGCCAAAGCCTGATCCCGTCAGATCTCAGAAGCTAAGCAAGGCTGGGCCTGTTTAGTACTTGGATGGGAGACCACTGGGCGCTAGTTGTAAAAATTTGTTACAATAGTAGCTTACCATCACCAGGTGTGGAGAAAAATAATAATAATGAATCTGAAAAGCGCTATTTAAATAAAGACTTACTTACCTATAAAACATAAACCTTTATGCATTTAATAGTACACACAGTTAGACATCAGAATCATATATTTCATCAAATTTGAGTCATTCACCGCAGTATGTGTAATTCAGAAATCCTTTGGTGAGTTACTTGGAAGGGGGTGGAGAGCTACTGGAAGTTCCCGAGCTACAGGTTGGAGACCCCTGATATACTGGATATATGTACTGGATATTTTAGATGCGTATGTGTATATGTGTGTGTGTATATATGTATATTTACATGTGTATATTTATGTACTGCATACGACAGGTAAACATTCCAAAGCTGTTAAAAAAAAGTATAAACCATGTGATTATGTAAAACAGTCAGGGTAGGACACTATGAGTTTATTAAACTTATTACTACTTTTGAGCACCAAGTCCCAAATATGCACATGTACCTAATATCCTTGTTTTATTGTACTTTGCTCAAACAAACAAAAAAAATAATAAAATAATAATAATAAAATAAAATGTAGTGCTATAACAAAATAATTGAGTAAAATATATCAAAAAGTACTCTTGGCGGTATATTGATACAGCAGCCCACAATATCAATACTGTATCATATACGTTTATTTTATTAAGGAAAAGCCCCTTGAGGTGAGTCACCTCATTTTCCTTAGCATCCAAAGAATACAACAACAAGTCGTAAAAATACAAACAAAAACAAAACAACATATCTAATAAACAGAAACACAGAACAATAAGACAGAATACAAAGACACAAACAGACATTAAACATAAACATAGAGAAACGTTAATATAACAAGCAAACAGATCCCTCACTAAAAGCATCACATTGTGTTTTAAGATGAATGAATAAGTCTTTCTTAAAGATATGGAATGATGATGTGGAGCACAGAGAGTTTGGTAAGTTGTTCCAGTCTGATGGTGCTTTGAATCTGAACGCTCTTCGTCTTTGGGTATTACAAAGGAAGGATGGTCTAATTGTCTGAGGGAGTATTGTGATGAAAATGGAACAAAGTATTGTTGGAGGTAAGATGGACAGAAAAGAAAAATGCATTTAAAGATGAACTGAAACCAGTGAAAGTGCATTCTTGCATCAGGAAGTAACCAATCCAGAGTTTCATACAGAATACAATGATGAGTGAGATATGGACATTGCAAAATGAATCTACACAAACTATTGAAGGTGACATGCAGAGGACATAGGTGAGAGTTAGTTGTATTTTGATAGATAATATCAGCATAATCGATTCTGGGTAATACTAGTTGCATAATTATTCTTTTCCTTACCGGTGGGGTGAAACACTTAGCTGAATGGTATAACTGACTTAAATTACAATTCACTTTTTTGATAACAGAGTCAATGTGTGTTTTAAATGAAAGAACCTTATCCAGCCATAAAAAAAATACATTATATCGATATTTTTATATTTTTCCACACCCTTAGTTATGACAGTTGAAGAAGTGACTGACAGATGTTTCTCCCTCTCTCCCCATCTACCCCCCTCCTTTATCTTACCACCCGTCTCCCTCCTCTCTCTCTCGTCGCCCTCTCAGACCCGGAGGTGTGGAGTCAGGAGCACGTGCGGCAGTGGCTGGACTGGGCCATAAAGGAGTACGTCCTGGAGGAGGTGGACGTGGTTCTGTTCCAGGGTTTGGACGGAAAGTCTCTGTGTAAAATGAGCAAAGAAGACATGATGAACCTGACCTCGCCTTACAACGCTGATATCCTGCTGTCACACCTCAGCTACCTCCAACAGAGTACGAAACACACACTACACGCGAATACACAAATACGCAGCACGTTAACATACATACATGCTAACATACAACATAACGACACACAAAGACGACATCATGAACCTGATATCTTACTGTCTCACTTCAACTACCTCCAACAGAAGATGAAACACCTGCAACACTCTAACATACAACAACATGATAACATACAACAACACCCCAGTGTACAACAACACCCTAACACACAACAAACACCTCAACATACAACAAACACCCCAATATACAACAACAACACAACAACATACAACATACAACAACACACAACCAACAACACAACAACAAAACACCCCAATATACAACAAACACCTTAACATACAACAAACACCCCAACATACAACAAACACCCCAACATACATACATACAACAACACCCTAACATACAACAAACAAAACACCCCTAACATACAACAACACCCCAACATACAACAACACAACCTAAACATACAACAACAAACACCCAACATACAACAAAACACAACACCAACATACAACAACACCCCAACATACAACAACACACCAACATAACAACAACATACAACAACACAACAACAACAACACCAATATACAAACAACACCAACACTAACATACAACAACACCCTAACATACAACAACACACAACATACAACAACATACAACAACACCCCTAACATACAACAACAAACACAACATAAACATAACAACAAACACCCAACAACAACAACAACAACATACAACAACACAACAACAACAAACACCCCAATATACAACAATAAACCAACGTACAACAACACCCCAACATACAACAAACACTCTAACATCCAACAGCACCCTAACATACAACAACACCCCAACATACAACAACACCCCAACATACAACAATACAACAACACCCCAACATACAACAACACCCCAACATACAACAAACATACAACAACACCCTACAACAAACAACATACAACACATACAACAACACCAACATACAACAATACAACAACAACACAACACCAACAACAACACCTAACATACAACAACAACAACACCCCTAAACAACTACAACAACCACCCTAAACATACAACAACACCCCAGTGTACAACAACACTCTAACATACAACAACACAACAACAACATACAACAACAACAAACACAACAACATACAACAAACACACAACAACAACAAACACCCAACATACACAAACACCCCAACACAACAAACACAAAACAACAACAACACCCCAGTGTACAACAACACCCTAACACACAACAAACACCTCAACATACAACAACACCCCAACATACAACAATAAACCAACGTACAACAAACACCCCAACGTACAACAAACACTTTAACATACAACAACACCCCAGTGTACAACAACAACACTCTAACAACAACATACAACAACACCCCAACACATACAAAACAAACACCCAAACATACAACAACACCCAACAACATACAACAACAAACATACAACAACAACACCCCAACATACAACAAACACCCCAACATACAACAACACCCTAACATACAACAAACACCCCAACATACAACAACAACACCACAACATACAACATACAACATAAACTCAATTTTGATACTAAGGAACAGACTCAGTACTTCTTTGGACATTAGAATGTGGCTTTCAACATTAAATAACAGTACTTTCTTTTATATATGAATGTGGTTGATAGTGTAGGGTGAGCAGATTTTCAAAATTCAAAACTGGGACACACTCGAGTTGGGATGGCTGATGTAAATAAAACTGAAAAGAGTGCGTAACATTGTCCATTCTCGTCTCATTTGTGGGTCGGTCACAATCCGAGGGACGTCTGTCTCTACCATTTTCAGTTACAGTTTTCTGTGTTTTATCTTAACAAATGACAATCTGTCCTGTCTTTACTGTTGGTGGGTAACAAATTGGTCAAAAATAGGGACAAATGGGACAAATTTGTGGTTTTGTAGAAATCTGCTGGGACAGGGGACACAGGGCTCAAAACTGGGACTGTCTTGGGTAAACAGGGACGTCTGCTCACCCTATAATAGTAGTTTTTAGTATTTTGCTCCCAGCACAGTATAAACTCCACTTCCTCAGACCAGTACTTTGAGATACTTTGAGATATTTTGAGATAACTTATGATGGCAACCAAATAAAATTTGGCATTTGAAACCATTTTTACCATTTGACTTACATGTTTTAATTTATTTTGCCTATATTCAATGAACTTAAAATGGTAAAAAATGAATTAAATCACTCTGCAGCAAATCTAAAGCAGCAAAAGCAGGAGCTCACTTTGATTCAGTGTCTTTGTTTACGTCGGGGTTGCCCTTTCAGATTTGTGTTTTTCGTGTGGAGAAGGAAGTGGGCGGGGCAAAACTGTGTCAGCGCTGACCACTTCCTGTTCTTTACTGCACACTTCCTGTGTTCACCGCACGCTCCTGTTTAGACCTTTTACATAACCATAGACTTTGTATATCTTCATCATATATATATATATATATATATATATATATATATATATATATATATATATATATATATATATATATATATATAATATATACATATATACATACACATATACACACACACACACAGAGATTATATAATGTGGTTGTCAAAAGTATCAAATATTGGATACTAATCTATATTAAAACTAATATTAAAACTGGATACTCGTTTGAGCAGGTATTACTACAAAAAAAAAAGTCACATTCTGAGGGCAAAAATTTGCTTTTCCTCAATGTCTTTAGAATGATGTTGAGCTGTATCAGAACAAGTAGAAGACACATAGACTAGTACACACACATGGACACTATGAATCTACTGCACCACTGACCATTACACACATATAAGACCAAGAAAATACTATGATTTAATGTGGAAAATCACTTTCTATTGTCTAAAGAAAGAGACCAGAGTGGAGTTTTCAGTAATTATTTATATGGGGTTCTTAATAACTTTGGGCCTCATTCACGGTACCTTCTTACGAACATTTGTGGCATTCACAAAACTTTTTCTCATGCGAAAATGTTCTTCTGGGAGAACAAATCCTACAAACAGTCAGGAGCACTCATAAGAACAAAAATTCTACTGTTTTAGAATATTATTACTCTAATAATGCAAAAAAATTCTAATTCCTCCATGATTGTAAGTTATGTATTTTCTTAAATTATTTCCTATAAACATATGACTGTGTGATCCAGTAACATTTCTGAGGAGTTTTCTGGAGTCTGTGTCTATTGGTCTAACTGGACATTCTCCAGGCTGCAGTGAGCCTCAGTCTGTCCCAGCCACAGTGCCTCCATACGGCCTCTGTCACAGCGCGATAAATATGATGAAAGTCCCATTGCTGCTTATTTCAATAAGTGTATGACTTCAAACTTCCTCCCTGAGTGTGTTCATGTGAGTTTGCGCTGAAGGTGTAAAACAGTCGTAGTCTGTAGACGCTCACCTCCTCATCACTCTCTCCCTCGATCTTTCATAATAACAAACCCATACTGGCCATATTTAGAAGTTCAGAGGGTTTTTTAAATAAATACATGTTAATTTTCTATGTAAATGAGTGTGGAGGTGTTTGTAGCTCAGTGTTGGTGAATTTGGCACCACTGTCTCTTAAGAATAAGTTTGTCTGCTTAAGAACGTTTTGTGAATCTGGGGCAAAGTTCTCTCAGCCTCTTCTTAAAGTTTCAGTTACGGAAATGTTTTAAGAAAAAAATGATGAATGAGTCAATAAAACACTTATAAATAGACACAGTCAGTAAAAAGAAAACTTATTTTAACCTCAAGAGCTGCTTAAACAATATATCTGTACTGGGGCAAGACATATTATACTCAGATACATGTAGAAAAATGTAATGCAGGGAATTTAATATAGTTTATTTATTTTTATTTCCACATTTATACTAAAGGCGATTAAGTGTATTGCCCAAGAACACAACAGTACCATAGGTGCTGCTGCTTAAATGACCCATATTTTATAACGTTTCCTCATGACAAACAGACCTGGAGTTGTGTTCTGTTTCATTCACACATGTTTGACTCTCAAAAGGAAAATACTGTGTTCCAACTTGTGATGTCATGTGGTAAAACAGGAAATGCTCCACTATGTTTTTAAACTCCATACACCTTTCACTGAACAAAAGGTAAAACTTGAAAACTACAAGAACTACTGCATGACACGACATGACATCACAAAGTGGAAGAGAATATTTGGACTCTTCTCAGTGTTCTTAATAGAGTGATCTTTGTTTTTCAGGCAGTCCCACGTTCTCGTACCCCTCGACTCCAGCGAGTACCACGCCCCAGCCACGACTGCAGGTCAAAGCAGGTCTGAACCACTCTACCATTTCACTATACAAACTACACAAACAGGACTAAACCAGGACTAAAAAAGGACTAAACCAGGACTAAACCAGGACTAAACCGGGACTAAACCAGGACTAAACCAGGACTAAACCAGGACTAAACCGGGACTAAACTAGGACTAAACCAGGACTAAACCGGGACTAAACTAGGACTAAACCAGGACTAAACCAGGACTAAACTAGGACTAAACAAGGACTAAACCAGGACTGAGCCAGGACTAAACCAGGAATAAATCAGGACTGAATCAGAACTAAACCAGGACTAAACTGGGATTAAACTAGGAGTAAACCAGGACTAAACCAGGACAAAACCAGGACTGAACCAGGACTAAACCAGGACTAAACCAGGACTAAACCAGGACTAAACCGGGACTAAACCAGGACTAAACCAGGACTAAACCGGGACTAAACCAGGACTAAACCAGGACTTAACCGGGACTAAACTAGACTAAACCAGGACTAAAGGACCAGGACTAAACAGGACTAAAACCGGGACTAAACCAGGACTAAACCGGGACTAAACCAGGACTAAACCAGGACTAAAACGGGACTAAACCAGGACTAAACCAGGACTAAACCGGGACTAAACTAGGACTAAAACCAGGACTTAAACCAGGATAAACCAGGACTAAAAACCAGGACTAAACCAGGACTAAACCGGGACTAAACCAGGACTAAACCAGGACTAAACCGGGACTAAACCAGGACTAAACCGGGACTAAACCAGGACTAAACCGGGACTAAACTAGGACTAAACCAGGACTAAACCGGGACTAAACTAGGACTAAACCAGGACTAAACCAGGACTAAACTAGGACTGAACCAGGACTAAACAAGGACTAAACCAGGACTAAACCAGGACTGAGCCAGGACTAAACCAGGAATAAATCAGGACTGAATCAGAACTAAACCAGGACTAAACTGGGATTAAACTAGGAGTAAACCAGGACTAAACCAGGACAAAACCAGGACTGAACCAGGACTAAACCGGGACTAAACCGGGACTAAACCGGGACTAAACCAGGACTAAACCAGGACTGAATCAGAACTAAACCAGGACTAAACTGGGATTAAACTAGGAGTAAACCAGGACGAAACCAGGACTGAACCAGGACTAAACTGGGACTAAACTAGGACTAAACCAGGACTGAACCAGGACTAAACCCGGACTGAAACAGATCTAAACCAGAAGTAAGCCAGGACTAAGCCAGGACTAAACCAGGACTGAACCAGGACTAAACCAGGACTAAACCAGGAGGTAGCAAGGGCAAAACCAGGACGTAATCAAGACTAAACCATGACTAAGTTAGGACTAACACAGGAGCAAACCAAGAGTAGGACTAAACCAGGACTAAACCAGGATTAATCCTGAACTGAACGAGAACTAAACAAGAACTAAAGAAAGTCTAAACCAGGACTAAACCAGGACCAGACCAAGACTAAACCAGGACTAAACCAGGACTAAACCAGGACTAAATCAGGACTAAACCAGACTATAGCAGGAGCAGGACTGAAGCGCCACAGAATATGAGCCTGGTCTCAGATGAAACTAAATGAGCGCTCACTTAAACGTCTGTTTTATCGCAGCCACACTGAATTGTCTTTCTGTCTTTAAAATCTGTTGATGTGAAGTGTTTGAGGCGGAGGGCTGGAGCCGTGAACAGTTAAATCCAGAGGAAACAGATGCAGAGGAGAAGGAGGAAACCAGGGACAAAAGAGTGAAAAGACAGGGTCAAAACACACAAGCATCAAAGCCTGTGGCAGAGGGGTTATCCTGTCTCCTCCTCTCAGTGAGAAGGTCGCGGGTTAGACTCCTGAGCTCTCTGAGGGCCGTGTTCTCCCTGTGTTACTGTGGCAGAGTGGTTATCCTGTCGCTTCCCAGTTGGAGGTTGTGGGTTAGACTCCTGATCTCTCTCATGTTTTGACAGAAAGTGGATTTGATGAGGTCAGTCGCAGAAACAGCTGGTCCAGCACCATGGCCCCAGTGCCCAAAGGTACACGTCTCCTCTGGCTACATGTTCTAAAAACACACACTGAACTCATATTTCATTGTACTATAAATGTGTCTCTCCACAGAACACAGCCGAGTGACAGAACCAGCTCCCAGAATCATCCAAGGTAATCCATACATGTTATTCAGCCCTGGTTTAGTGGGATTAGTCCTGGTATGGTCCTAGTTTAGCCCTGGTGGTGTCCTGGTTTAGTCCTAGTTTAGCCCTGTCTAGTCCTGATTTAGTCAAGTCAAGTTTAAATCTACACATTTCACCTCGTGGTCATTTATAATGCTCCCCTCTCCACAGATCCATACCAGACGTTAGGGCCCCTCAGCAGCAGACTGGCCAATCCAGGTACATGTTTAAAAACAACTAAAAACAAGTCAAGAAGCAAACTAAGCCACGCACTAACGAAAAACTATAAAGTATACTTGCAAATGTACTAACGAAACACGATAAAGTATACTTCAAATATAGTAATGAAACTATACTTCAAATATACTAACAAAATACTATAAAGTATACTTGAAATATACTAGCAAAATACTATAAAATATACTTCAAATGTACTAACAAAATAGTATAAACTATACTTCAAATGTACTAACGAAACTACACTTCAAATATATTAGCAAAACACTATAAACTATACTTCAAATGTACTAAAGAAATACTATAAACTATACTTCAAATGTACTAAAGAAATACTATAAACTATACTTCAAATGTACTAACGAAATACTATAAACTATACTTCAAATGTACTAACGAAATACTATAAACTATACTTCAAATGTACTAACGAAATACTATAAACTATACTTCAAATGTACAAACAAAATACTATAAACTATACTTCAAATGTACTAACGAAATACTATAAAGTATACTTGAAATGTACTAATGAAACACTATAAACTATACTTCAAATGTACTAACGAAATACTATAAACTATACTTCAAATGTACAAACGAAATACTATAAACTATACTTCAAATGTACAAACGAAATACTATAAACTATACTTCAAATGTACTAACGAAATACTATAAAGTATACTTCAAATGTACTAATGAAACACTATAAACTATACTTCAAATGTACTAACCAACTGCACTATACTCCAAACACTTGTCATGCAAAGAGGGGCAAAGAGAATAACGTCACTAACATCACTAAGTGCAGAACTCCACTGCCCTCTGCTGGACATTAGACCCATTTCTGTAAGAACCAGACATTTTCAAATGGCTTAAAGCAACAGTATGTAACTTTTTAGCCAAAGAAGCATTCAAATAAAAACATGTTTTTCATGTTTGTGTTTATTGCTCTGAAAAACATAGATAGTGAGCTTGCATCTCCACAAACCTGACTCGTTTGTGGCCTGGAGGAGGGCCTCCTCCTGCTTGTTCCCATGGGGAAGTTGTTACTATATATAGAACAGATTTCTAGAATATTCCACAGTATGTTATCACATGTATTTATCTACATGGAATCACGTGACGTGGAGGTGACGTGCCTCCTCCACAAAATGACATGTTGTACCTTGAAATGTAGAGTTTAAATTTCATAAACTTGATTTCTCCTCTTCCCTCTCCTCCTTTCTGGGTCTATCCCCTCCCCTGTCCTCTACCCTCCCCATCTGCCCCCTCCTCATCTCTTCCCCTCTTCTTCCTCCTCTCCTTCCTCTCTCTCTTCTCTCTCCTCTGTCTTCCTCCTCTTCCTCCCTCCTCCCCCTCCTCCCCTCCTCCCCTCCTCCCCTCTCCTCAGGCTCGGGTCAGATCCAGCTGTGGCAGTTCCTGTTGGAGCTCCTGTCTGACAGCAGTAACTCGGGGATCATCACGTGGGAGGGCACAAACGGAGAGTTTAAGATGACGGACCCGGACGAGGTGGCCAAGCGCTGGGGCGAGAGGAAGAGCAAACCCAACATGAACTACGACAAACTGAGCCGCGCGCTGCGATACTACTACGACAAGAACATCATGACCAAAGTGCACGGCAAGAGATACGCTTACAAGTTTGACTTCCAGGTAAAAGACACACTGAAGGTGCAACTAAACACCCAAACTCCACCCACAAGCACATTTCAAACACAACTGCTCAACTGGACACAACCTGGAGGACTAAAGGGAGAGTGAGGGGGAGGAGGGGCGGAGTCTGGAGGACTAAAGGGGGAGTGAGGGGGAGGAGGGGGCGGAGTCTGGAGGACTAAAGGGGGAGTGAGGGGAAGGAGGGGGTGGAGTCTGCAGGACTAAAGGGGGAGTGAGGGGGAGGAGGGGCGGAGTCTGGAGGACTAAAGGAGAGTGAGGGGGAGGAGGGGCGGGTCTGGAGGACTAAAGGGGAGTGAGGGGGAGGAGGGGCGGAGTCTGGAGGACTAAAGGGGGAGTGAGGGGGCGGAGTCTGGAGGACTAAAGGGGGAGTGAGGGGGAGGAGGGGCGGAGTCTGGAGAACTAAAGGGAGAGTGAGGGGGAGGAGGGGCGGAGTCTGGAGGACTAAAGGGGGAGTGAAGGGGGGGAGGGGGCGGAGTCTGGAGGACTAAAGGGGGAGGAGGGGGCGGAGTCTGGAGGACTAAAGGGGGAGTGAGAAGGAGGAGGGGCGGAGTCTGGAGGACTAAAGGGAGAGTGAGGGGGAGGAGGGGCGGAGTCTAGAGGACTAAAAGGGAGCGAGGGAGAGGAGGGACGGAGTCTGGAGGACTAAAGGGAGAGTGAGGGGGAGGAGGGGCGGAGTCTGGAGGACTAAAGGGGGGAGAAGGGGCAGAGTCTGGAGGACTAAAGGGGGAGTGAGGGGGGAGGAGGGGAGTCTGGAGGACTAAAGGGGAGAGTGAGGGGGAGGAGGGGTGGAGTCTGGAGAACTAAAGGGAGAGTGAGAGGGGAAGAGGAGGGCGGAGTCTGGAGGACTAAAGGGGGAGGAGGGGCGGAGTCTGGACGACTAAAGGGGAGAGTGAGAGGGGAAGAGGAGGGCGGAGTCTGGAGGACTAAAGGGGGAGTGAGGGCGGAGTCTGGAGGACTAAAGGGGAGAGTGAGGGGGGAGGAGGGCGGGACTGGAGGACTAAAGGGGAGAGTGAGGGGGGAGGAGGGGCGGAGTCTGGAGGACTAAAGGGGAGAGCGAGGGGGAGGAGGGGCGGAGTCTGGAGGACAAAAGGGGGGAGGAGGGGTGAGTTTGGAGGATTAAAGCGAGAGTGAGGGGGGAGGAGGGGTAGAGGGTGGAGGACTAAAGGGGGAGTGAGGGGGTAGGAGGGGCGGAGCTTGGAGAATTAAAGGGGGGAGGAGGGGCGGGGGAGCAAATCTGACCAGAGTTTTGCGTCTTGGGCAGTGTAAACAGAAACTCTACACTGGAGCAGATTCAACTTTTACACTCTGGATGGTGGTTTCAGATTTTTGTGTTTTTAAGCCCCAAAAATGGTGTTACCGTCTAAACAAAAGACACTTCCCATAAAATATGAAGTTGTTTTAACAGGCCCTCAGGCTCTTTGGCAATTTCTTTTTGTGAAGGTTTCACACTGGAAGAAAAAGCTTCCACATTTTAAACTCAAACACCCAAATTACACCAAAATTAAAAAGGCCACTGAAGGCAGCACAAATTTAAATTTGGGTGTTTTTTTTGTTGTTTTTTTTTGTTGTTGTTTTTTTTACCAGAAAGCTGCAGATGTACCTGTAGTTTGCACAAAAAGCACTAGGGACAGTAGACAGTGCTATTAACAACAGTAGAACATCTACACACTTTTGAAGCAAACAAAGTGGATTTAGTGTCTAATTACACTTAAAATTCCACAGACATGACTTCCCCAGATACGAGGTAAACATGTACCTAAAGCCCAGCTCCTGCAGCCAACACAGAGTCAGTGCTAGTGCAGCCTCTGCAGCTCAGGGAGGGAATTCTGGAGGTTTTGAGCTTCACATGAGGTTTGTCCATAAAGTGAGAATGAGACAAACTTGGATGTGTCTCTATCTGCAGGTGAAGACTCTGGACACACAGACTCATGATCCTTTTTTAATCTGTAAGAGCACAGGATACACATAGCCCTTTAAAAGATGCACTGTGTAACTTTTCTGGTGGGGGGGTAGCAGCTGCTTGTCTCCATGAAGATGTTTTTGCTTTGTCCAGAATGTTCCACAGCCTGGCATTAGTTCACTTACAGCAGCTATAGAAATTCAACTCCAAGGACATGATAGTTGTCAGATGAAAGGGCATTTGTGGAGCCGATCCCAAACAAATAAACAAATAACATTTGTGGATGAAGTGACGATAAGAGATTTCTTTCCAGATCTCCCATAGAGTTATACAGACCCTGTAACTGTACGGGAGAGAGAGAGCGCAGGTCTCTTAGGTCTCTTAAACACCGTCGATAGTTTAGAAAGAAAAGCCAACAGCATATGAACGCTGATCTATGTTGTATTGTCTGTGTTTGTCCACCAGAGGGAGCTGCTGGATCGAGTTTGTTGTTTGCTTGTTTGAATCTTCATCTTATCACATTTAGGTTTAATTGATTTGGGCTTTTATTAAAGGTGGAATAAAGCCCTGCAAGGTCCCACATTATGTCATTACATTGATCTGTCTCTATGGAGCTGGGCCAAGTTACAAACCAGATCTGTGGAGAGAAAGAATAAACATTGTAAATAAAACACAACAAATTCATTAAATGCAAGAGAGACGTGATTTTTTATTACATTTTATTCTGTCTTATTAAAAACAAAATCAAGTTTAAATGTAGCTGTGATTTGTTGAACAGGTATGTACACTTCAAACTCCCTCCTGTAGACCGAGGTTTATAATCCCAAACATCAGGATGTAATCAGTAGTGTCGTAGTATTCCAGACTGGTCTTGGTCTTGGTCTCGAGACCGGCCTTGAGACCTTTTTTTTAAAAATCTTGGTTTTGTCTTGGTCTTGACCCAAGCAGCAGTAACCGTCACTACATCTATACTTCCAAATGTTTCTAATGTCAAGGCTGTGTTCTGTTAAACAACCAGCAGAGGGCGTGAAGGGCAGGTTTTAAATCTGTTGAATCAAAAAAAACAAAAAGAAGAGAGAGAAGTGTTTGTTAATTTCCAGAGCGTCCACAGAGAAGGCCCTGTCCCCCTTGGATTTAAAGGTGCATTGTGTAACTTTTCAGGGTGAGCGTCCGTCACCTGCTCCTCCACAGTGTGACATTCACCAACTCTACTTTACATTGATTCAATTCCAGCTGGTTTTGTATCTCAAAAATACCAAAAATATTGACAGAACCAACCAAGATATCGACTGAACCGATATTTGAACTGGTGCCGGTGCAGTATCTATCTATATCTATCTATCTATCTATATATTATATATATATATATATATATATATATATATATATATATATATATATATATATATATATACACACACACACACACAATTCAACACAAATGTGTATCAAAAATGACACAAAAATGAAATTTAAAGACTTACTTATAAGACTTTACTTTTTACTCTTTAAGTACATGATTAAATGTACTTTAATACTTTTACTTGACTTTTATTTGAGTATATTTTTTGAGTCCAAACCTCCTCCTAACCCGCTCTACACCTCACAGGGCATCTCCACGGCGCACCAGAGCCATGCAGCAGAGGGAGGCTTGAAGTACCAGAGCGAAATGTCCTACGTGCCACAGTTCCACAGCCACCAGCCGAAGGGGCCGTACGTGTCCGCCCACCCCACCTCCGTGCCCGTGTCCCCGGGCGGCTTCTTCAGCCCGGCCTCCCCGTACTGGAGCTCCAACGCCGCGCTGTACCAAGGGACGCCCATGCCACGGCACCCGGGCACCCACGCCCACCTCAGCTCCTACTACTGAGGAGAGGGACTGCTCAGGAGCCCAGCCTGCACAAACAACAGTTTCAATGAGTTCAAGTGCAGACCACAGCTTTTCACCTTTCATTTACTTCAACTTACCATCTGTACGTTTTAGGGCTGGAGCCCACTTAAAGCTGCATTGTGTAACTCTTCTGTTTCTATGGAGATGTCATTGCTCTGCCTGGAATGTTCCACATTGTGACATTAAACAGACATACTTTACATTTATTCAGTTACAGGTGGTTGTAGAGTTCAAAAATACCTAGAAAAATAGACAATGTGACTGTGAGTGGGGTCGCCTCTCCACAGATCTGATCTGTAACTTGGTCTGCTTTGGTGTCCATGAAGATAGAAAGGTTTAATGCCATACAGTCGTCCCTCACTAGAACATGGTTCACCTTTCACGGCCTCGATGTTTCACAGATTTTTTTTAAGTGCAATTTTGCTTTTTTTTTAAAAATTCGTATAAATGTGGATTATGTCCCTCCCCCTGCGTCCTGATTGGCTAAGGGACTGTAGACCATTGTCAATCAATCTCCTCTGTGCCGTGTCTCCTGTTCAGTACAGAATGTGTTCAGTTTGACAAATGGACATAAATGTTGGATCTGTATCAGTGGGATTTTGAAGTGCTGGATGTTTGCGAGTTTCTCCTCGACAAAAAACACAATGTCGACGAAACGTTCTGCACCGACAAAGACTCCTGCGCTTGACCCCAAAAGGCAGAGGAAGATGTAACCATCGCACAAAGAGTTTAAATTCTGGACACGCTGAAGGAAGGTAGAAATTACGACCTGTAGCAGAGTCCTGCACCGGGTCGGGTCCCAGCAAATAGTTGTTGAAACGAACAGGTTTTAAAGATCTGGAATTTTATGAGCTGAAAGTGATTACACACAGGCGGGTCAGGACTAAACCAGGACTAAACCAGATCTAAAGCAGGCCTAGTCTTGGACTTAATAGAGAGAACCTTGAGCTTGTGGAGCAGGGTGTTTGCAAAGCGCGATTGGGGGACGGCTGCGATTACCTCCATGGGACTCCGGCCAGTCCTTTCTCCTGCAGTCACCTGACAGTCTACACGGACGCACCTCCGAGCCTGACGCGAGAGTTAGTCCTGGTTTAGTCCTGGTTCAGTATGTCCTGGTTTAATCCTGCTTTAATCCTGGTTTAGTCCTGGTTAGTCCTGGTTCAGTTCGTGGTGTGTGCGGTGCAAAATTCCATCATCTTGATCAATGTTTCTTCAGTCTTCAGTCGAGTTACGTCTGTATTCGTGCTGAAAAAATCGTAACCGTTTCATTTTGTTTTGTGATTGTAATTCTTGAAGTCGTAACTTTTCAGTTTATATTCTGATGGATGCTTCAGTGTGCAGAATGTTTTAATTTGTGTGTGATTTATCACGGGCGTGGATGGGTAACGGGTGGGTGCAGGTTCAACTTTGATATAATCGTGGGTTAATGGGTTATTTTTAGAACATAACCCCCGCGATAAACGTGGGACCACTGCACTGTCAAACATTCAAGACAAACTAATAACATTTCTATGCAGAAAATAATTTGACGGACTCTCCACCAGAAAAGTTACACAATGCACCTTTAAGACATTCTTCCTGGACTAAAGACATGTCCTGCCCATGAATTGGTCGACTAAAAAAGGGGGCGTGGCCAAAGCTCATGCAAAAACAAAACTCTGTATTTCTATAAAGACAGATGACATTTGTGAATCAGGAGTTGAATCTGACTTTTTAGTGATAAAGAAACACCAAGAAATACCAAATGTCACTCACTAACATCTCATTTGTGCTACTGTCCCATAGAAATCCTCATAATCTCCAGAAAACCAGGAGTCGACCAACACAAACTGGTCAACAACCAGACCCCGAGATGACAGATGTGAAACCTGTTCACCCCTTAACTCACCTGACCCCTCCCCCCTCACCTGACCCCTCCCCCCTCACCTGGCCTCGTGCTCTCCGGTCTTGGTCAGGTCAAGTCTTGCTCACTGTGGGACAGCAGTAACAAAGACAGCATCTAGTGGTGATATGTGAGAATGCAGCTGGGCTTGGTGGGACTAGTCGAATTACAGATGGAGCTTTAATCCTTTATCTGGTGGGAGAAGAACTGCTGTGGGAAGTGTTTATCACAGTTTCACACCATTTAGATCTTCAGCCCTGTTCACATGGGATAAGTACAACCTGGGGACGTGTGGTCATTTGTAAATTACCGCCCCACGTCTGTGTTACTTGTAGCACATTCACACGGGAAAAGCAAAGTCCGTAAATTCCTCTGTTTTACTGATATTACGACCGGACCAAAACGTACCACACATCAGCTATAAAAATAGGAAGGGCAGTTAGTTTAAAGGTGACTGGACCCGTACTAGACCAGGACTGAACCAGGACTAAACCAGGTCTAAACCAGGACTAATCTAGGTCTAAACCAGGTCTAAACCAGGACTGGGCTGAGACTAATCCAGGACTGGTATAGAACTGAAGTGAGACTAAAGCAGGACTTAACCAGGACTAAACCAGTGTCGGTCTACGGGGTGGAGTTGCGTGGATCGCTCCCCTCCCTCGGTTCTCAGTAGTGATCTCGTGGGCATTAGATCGCCCCCATGGATCTATTAGCGCTCGCTGCTACACATGTCATCCAGGCCGTCATCCTGAGAGAACTGGCTCTCTTCTTGGACCTCTTCCCGTTTCTGCAGATCGGTTTACAAATAGTGCGTCTTCAGTGTTGGGAAGGTGACTTTTAAAATGTATTCCCCTACAGATTACAGATTACACACACCAAAATGTAGTTTGTAACATAATCCATTAAATTACTTAAAGTGAGTAATGTAATCTGAATACTTTGGATTACTTGATTTGCTGTAGAGAAGCAAAGACGAGGAAATCGTAACATAAGAAGTTTGTCTGATAAAAGAAAATGAAAAGTCCAAACTTTACCGAACCATATTTAAAAAAAATATTGATAGAAAAGGAGGAGACACGTCCACGCAGCATGGTCCTGTTAAATCCCGTTTAAGACCTGGTTTAGTCCTGGTTTAGACCTGGTTTAGACCTGGTTTAGACCTGGTTTAGACCTGGTTTAGTCCTGGTTTTAGACCTGGTTTTAGACCTGGTTTAGACCTGGTTTAGTCCTGGTTTAGACCTGGTTTAGACCTGGTTTTAGACCTGGTTTAGACCTGGTTTAGACCTGGTTTTAGACCTGGTTTAGACCTGGTTTAGACCTGGTTTAGACCTGGTTTAGACCTGGTTTAGACCTGGTTTAGACCTGGTTTAGACCTGGTTTAGACCTGGTTTAGACCTGGTTTAGACCTGGTTTTAGACCTGGTTTAGACCTGGTTTAGACCTGGTTTAGACCTGGTTTAGTGTCTGGCAATGAGTGGAATTACAGAAAAAAACAAACAAACAGGAAAATACGTCTGTGTAATCCATTTATTTCAGCAAAGTAACTGTAATCCAATTACCACTCACTGAAACAGTAACTGTAACTGAATAGTTACTCATAATTTGTACTCTGATTACATAACTCTGGTACATGTAATCTGTTCCTCCAACACTGTGTGTATGGGGCCGTATTAGAATTTGCCCCTAAAAAGCTCAAATCTTCTAATCTAAATTTTTCCCGCAGCCTCCATCTTCAAGAGAAAGAGACAGAAAAGACACAGTTACCACAACAAACACTGACATGCAGATTCACACAGGACTAGTATTATCACCACACGTCTGTGTTTGGTCAAATATATTTGGTCATTTGCGGTGTAATTTTTACTTTACAAATTACAGACATGGAGCTTTTGCACAGGATTAAGATCTCAGGAATCCTCGGAAATGATTACAATTCACCAAAGGTCCACAGGTAATGCTAATCCCGTGTGAATAGGGCTTTAGTTTGTGTCAGAAAGTTGAGGAAGAGAGTGAAAAGTGACAGGTTTTGACGGCAGACTGGATCCACTCCATAATGTCACTTGTTTCAAATCCTTTTATTTTTAGTTCAAGTTTATGTCCAGGTCTAATTGTCCCGTCCCTTCAGTGCTCGAACCACTGAGCCACTGTCAGCCCATTTTTCTGGATATAAATGTAGAAATCATTAGAACAGGGCATTAAAGTCGTCTTCAAATGTGCCTTTTCAAATCGTATATACTGTAGTTTTATTTTGTGAAACCAAGTTTGTGTTTGTAAGTAAAATGTTTTGATAAAAGAAGAACTCAAAAGTGAGTTGAAAATGAAATACGGTTGTTGATGTATGTATTGTGTATGGTTTGGAAATGTAGTCATCTTTGAGTTAGACGTGACTTTGTAAAAAAAGAAATGTACAGAATTTTCCATGTAGCATTTAACCACAATGTTTATGTTAATAAAAGATGAACCAAACCAGTGGCTTAAAGAGTCGATTTTTATGACCCAAACATGTCCAAGAACTCAAATACTGCACTAAACCAGGACTAAACCAGGACTAAACCAGGACTAAACCAGGACTGAACCAGGTCTAAACCAGGACTGAACCAGGACTAAACCAGAACTAAACCAGGGCTAAACCAGGTCTAAACCAGGACTAAACCAGGGCTAAACCAGGACTAAACCAGGGCTAAACCAGGACTAAACCAGGACTAAACCAGAACTAAACCAGGACTAAACCAGGGCTAAACCAGGACTAAACCAGAACTAAACCAGGACTAAACCAGAACTAAACCAGGACTAAACCAGAACTAAACCGGGACTAAACCAGGACTAAATCGGGACTAAACCAGAACTAAATCAAGACTGAAACACCCCTGATTAACAGTGTACCAACCAGTGCAGACCTGGAACACCCCACTGGAGGAGGAATAAACTGAGACTAAACCAAGTCTAAACCAAAAACCTGTTTGTCCATGAGCCTCTCCCTCCTCAGTCACGTGTGAGTGTGATCACACTGTACACTCTCTGAGTTTGATATGAGGAAGGGAGTGTTTCTCTCAGAGGCACAAATGGCGCAGAGCACAGTGAACCCGGCGGCTCTGAGCTGCTCCGTGTGTTTGGAGGAACTGAAGGAGCCGGTCACTATTCCCTGTGGACACAGCTACTGCAGCAGCTGCATCCACAGTCACTGGGACAGAGAGGAGACAGAGAGGCCGGTCTACAGCTGCCCTCAGTGCAGGCACAACTTCAGCCCCAGGCCTGTCCCGGGCAAAAACATCATGTTAGCAGGTTTAGTGGAGGAGCTGAGGAGGAGCGGGCTCACAGCGCCCCCTGCTGACCGCTGCTACGCCGCTCCTGGAGATGTGAGCTGTGACGTGTGCACTGGGAGGAAGCTGAAGGCGCTGCGCTCCTGTCTGCAGTGTGTGGCCTCTTACTGTGAGAAGCACCTACAGCCTCATCACGACGCCGCAGCGCTACAGAGACACCAGCTGGTGGAGCCCTCACACCACCTCCAGGAGAACCTGTGCTCCGAGCACAACGAGGTGAAGAAGATGTTCTGCCGCACCGACGGGCAGCTCCTGTGTGTGGTCTGCTGCATGGAGCACCACAAGACCCACCACACCGTGTCCTCTGCCTCAGAGAGGGCCCAGAGGCAGGCACAGCTGCCGGCCAAGAGGACCCTGCTGCTCCAGAGCCTCCAGCACAAAGAGACAGACCTGAAGAGGCTCCAACAGGAGGCGCAGAACATCAGCCGCTCTGCCCAGAGAGCGCTGCAGCACAGCGGGGACAGCTTCACACAGATGGCCCTTCTCCTGGAGAAAAGACGTTCTGAAGTGGAGCAGCAGATCCGCTCCCAGGAGCAGACCCAACTGAGCCCCGTCCAAGAGCTCCAGGACCAACTGCAGCAGGACGTGAGTGAGCTGAAGAGGAGCCTCTCTGAGCTGGACACACTGGCCCTCACCCAGGATCATAACCAGTTTATACTGCGCTGCCCCCCTCTGGACACAGACACACAGCGCACAGAGTCCAGGATCCAGACCGGACCAAGGAGGGACTTTGAGGACGTGTCCAGAGCTGTGTCTGCGCTCAGGGACAAACTGCAGCTCATTCTGGAGAAGAACATAGTTCAAATCCAGAGGAACTGAGCCCTGAGCCCAGCTGCAGAGAGGACTTCCTCAGATACGCACGGAACATCACCCTGGACCCAGACACAGCAGGACCACATCTATCTCTGTCTGATGGAAACACAAGAGTGAAATATGTGGGAAAAAAACAGAATTATCCAGATCATCCAGACAGATTCAGTGTGTGTCAGGTCCTGAGTGGAGAGGAGCTGACAGGCCGCTGTTACTGGGAGCTGGAGTGGAGCGAGGATTGGTTCGAATAGCAGCTGCTTACAGAGACACTGAGAGAAACTGTGTGTTTGGAAACAATGATAAATCCTGGGCCTTATACTGTAACATCTCTGGTTCTTACTCATTTGTGTTTAACAAAGTCAAGTCCAAGATCTCAGGTCCAGTCGGGTCCAGAATCGGGGTTTACCTGGACCACAGCGCAGGGGCTCTGTCCTTTTACAGTGTTCAGGGTCAAACCATGAGGCTCCTCCACAGAGTCCAGACACAGTTCACTCAGCCTCTACACACTGGGATCTGCGTTGGGTTATTTTCTGCAGCACATTTTCCTTAAACTATCCCCGTCATGATAAATACCATTTCAAATTATTATTCAATGTTTGAAAGATGGAACAATATTTTTAAGGGTTCAGTATATATCACATGTACTTTTTCTTTGTGCTAGTGTTGATCTTTTGGTTCATTTTTTGTAGTATTGAATTGGAGCAGTTGATGGTGGAACAAGTAACTTCCACGACTGATTATAGATACAAACAATATTACAATATTTGACTATATTCTACATTTAGAATAGATTTGGGGATAATCCTGCTTTAGGTTTATTGTGTTGGTGGCATAAATGAGTTTCAATATTATGGTTTATTGTCTGTATTTTCTATATCACACTTCAAATTTGGGACAGGCCAATCTTAAACTGAAATCACCTCCTGAACAGTCACAACCTGGAGGCCCATCTGTGGAACCATTCTGAACCAGAACTAAACCAGGACTGAAACTGGATTTGGGACAGGTCTCAGGGATGTACTATTTGAAATGTATCATGGAAATAGTTTTTGTATTAGTATTTTTGTAGTGACAGCTAATGGGATCCAAAAACAATGATCATGTCATAAATGTACACAATTGTAAAGAAAAGGTGAAAAATGTGTGTTTTCTTCATTTCATTTCATGTGTTCATTTGCTCGAGGTGTGGAGCACAAACATGAACATATCAATTCAGGACAAAAGAACATTCACTAGAAAACACTTTCTGGTAGCACTTTATAATAACAACTCCTCCTTATTAAGCATTTATTAAGCATGATTTAACACATTTGTTAATCATTAGTAAACTGTTAACTCTGAATTATTTCTCATCAGTTCATCATTTATAGATATTTATGTTCATGTTTAATTTAGACTTATTTAACTTGTGCTTAATACATTTGTTAATCATTAGTAAACAGTTAACTCTTATTTACTTTTCATCAGTTCATCATTTCTAGATGTTTCTGTTCATGTTTTGTCCATGGTGAAGAAGTCCATCTTACAGCCATTTGTTAAACATTATTTAACACATTGGTTCATCATTTGTACACACTAACCTCTTCATTTTTTCACCTGATTTAATGATTAGTAAATACATTATTTAATGTCTTTAGTCATCATTAGTAAATCATTACTAATTCATTACTACTCATCAACTATTCATATGTAAAAGTGTTATTTTCCACCCAAATGTATCAAAGTCTTAACCCACATACTCAACTAATGATTAGTGACTCACTTCTTCATTGGGTTATTTCCCAGTTTTAGACCTGGTTTAGACCTGGTTTAGTCCTGGTTTAGTTCTGGTTTAGACCTGGTTTAGACCTGGTTTAGTCCTGGTTTAGACCTGGTTTAGACCTGGTTTAGTCCTGGATTAGTCATAATTTAGTCCTGGTTTAGTCCTGTGAAATCTTGTTTTAGTCCTGGTTTAGTCCTAGTTTAGTCCTGGTTTAGTCCTGGTTTAGTCCTGTTTTAATCCTGGTTTAGTCCTGGTTTAGACCTGGTTTAGTCCTGGTTTAGTCCTGGTTTAATCCTGGTTTAGTCCTGGTTTAGTCCTTGGTTTAGTTCCTGGTTTAGTCCTGGTTTAGTCCTGGTTTAGACCTGGTTTAGTCCTGGTTTAGTCCTGGTTTAGACCTAGTTTAGACCTGGTTTAGTCCTGGTTTAATCCTGGTTTAGAAAATACCTCTGTGTAATCCATTTAGTTCAACAAAGTAACTGTAATCCAATTACCACTCATTAAAACAGTAACTGTAACTGAATACAGTTCCTCATAATTAGTACTCTGATTACATAAGTCTGGTACATGTAATCTGTTCCTCCAACACTGCATGGATGTAATATGTTCTTGTAAAGAGAGACTTGTCTGTGCTTTACAAAACAGGATCAAATGACTTGTAAAGGTTCACTCATGATTAACTGAAGGAGAAATCACAATGAATCCAAATCTGACTTTTATTTTTGCATTTGAGAACTTTTGAGATGAATTGACCTTTTGACCTATATTTTGACCTTGAAATTGACAATAAAGGACACGCCTGACCTCAATGACACCAACAGAAAAAATGTGGCCCTCTACATCTACTACAACATATGAAACATCTGGAGGGGTTTCAAATGCAAAAACAAATGACAGATTTGGATTCATTCTGATTTCCTCTTTCCAGAGATTCCTTGGTTTTTAATATTGGACCAGGAGTTGTTGAGTAAATGTAATTTGAAATTCTGTGACCACACAAAAAAGTGGAAATGAAATTGTGATATCTCAGAAACAGTTTCTCCAATCAAACTAAACTTTTAAATTGAGTCTTTTCTGGCTGTGATTTACCCATATCCCAAGTTTTATTAAAATTGGACAAAGTAGGTTTAACTCTGGTGAACTTCCCTGATCCAACTCTTCCTCAGACTCTGTTCACTTCTGCTTTTTATTTATTTATTTATTTATTGAATAGGGACAGGGCATATTAATGAACATCTACAACACTGCAGTGTCAATATGACAGATTATAGCAAGAATGCTCATTTCCATCTGTCGGCCCTCGGCAGGTAACACCACAAACTTAACAGAAAAAAACAAAAACAAGTGACAGATATACACTAAAAGTGTGCCACAAGTCTGGTTTTCCTTTAGCCACTGTTTCAAGTAGGACTTGAAAGTTTCAAGTGTTGGAGTTTCTCTTTTTGATAGTGACAGACTGTTCCAAAATGTTGTGCCTCTGTCTGAGACACACATTGTCTGAATGTGGAGCGTCTGTGTGGAGCTCACAGTTTCCCCGGACTGTGGCCCTAGTTTCCACTGACGGTCTTTACTTTAATAAAATCCTGTAACGGAGGAGGCGCAAGTCCATGCAAAACTTAATAGATAAAACATCCATATTTAAAATCATCAAAATGATTCAAATGAAGCAGATTGTACTTATCTAAAACAGTGCAGTGGTGAAATGAGATCAGTTTCTTTTCCAGTATTTTTATGGCTTTTTAAAAAGTGATTCGATGGGTTTGAGTTTTGTGCCAGCAGTGAGTGACCATGTGTTTATTCTATACAGAATTGTCTAAAATTCACTAAGTTAAAATGAACAGTTTTTGTGAGGCGCTTCATGTGTTTCTTAAATGTCAATGTGGGGTCCAGCGTCAGTCCCAGGTATTTAAACTCTTTGACGAGGTTGAGTTCCACCCTGTCCACAAAGACACTGGTCCGCTGTAGATCAATTGTTTTTTTACTGAACATCATGCAGACAGTTTTCTTGATGTTGAGTTGCAAACATGAGTTCTTGACTCACTTTTGGACATGAGTCATGGCTGATGTGAACGTTTCTGAAGCTTCTTGTACAGTTTTGGCATGTGTAAAAATCACAGCATCATCAGCACACAGCTGGACATTGACATCTGGACACATTTTAGGAAGATCATTGATGTATAAATTCAATAAAATAGGTCCTAAAATGCTACCTTGGCGGACCCTGTTGGACAGTGAAGGTAGGCCAATTTAAAACCAGAGAGGGAAACACATTGTCTGTGGGAAAAATAAGATTCAAACCAGCACAGAGCCTCTTTAGACAAACTAAAATGGGATAATTTAGGTAAAAGAATGTGGTGATTTACAGTGTCAAAAGCCTTCTTGGCGTCGAGAAATACTGCTCCCACATATGTGTGTTTGTCAAGAAAACTTTTGACATTTTCAACAAACTCCATGAGTTTGTTTTTTTCCCCGTGTCTCCAGACTTTGTGTAGAGTTTACAGCAGGTTGGAGCTGTCGTAGAGAGAAGCAAAGCGCGGCACTTAGGACGAGTTTCATAAATCCTGCTGTTGGCGTAAAGAGCGACTACGCAAAGATTTGTGCGTAAACGAGCTTTACAAATGAAGCCCCAGACCTGGAACTTGATCTAGTGGCATCACCTGCTCGTCTCCATGGAAACAGAAGAAGTTGAATGCCATACTGTGGAACATAATAAAGCAACATCTACCTGGAGACAAACAGGTGGTGCACCATTCACCAGAAAAGTGACATAGTACAGCTTTAACTTTGGATTGTAAACATGTGATTTCAATGAAAGTCCCAGTCATTCAGTGTGGAGACAGCGCCCCCAGTGGCAGTGCACGGGACTGACCTGTACTAAACCAGGACTAAACCAGAACTAAACCAAGACTAAACCAGGACTAAACCAGGACTAAACCAGGACTAAACCAGGTCTAAACCAGGACTAAACCAGGACTAAACCAGGACTAAACCAAGACTAAACCAGGACTAAACCAGGTCTAAACCAGGACTAAACCAGGTCTAAACCAGGACTAAACCAGGACTAAACCAGGACTAAACCAGGACTAAACCAGGACTAAACCAGGACTAAACCAGGTCTAAACCAGGACTAAACCAGGTCTAAACCAGGACTAAACCAGAACTAAACCAGGACTAAACCAGGACTAAATCAGGACTAAACCAGGACTAAATCCTAATTGTTTCTGTGTTCAGAATCACCATACACATTTCATTTTCATGTCTTTATTTCACTTTCTGGGAGGTTGTACAGGGCCAGGTCAAAGATTTCCTCAAAAATCCGGTGCGTTCCCTCCTCCAGCTCCTCCAGCTCCTCCAGCTCCTCCACCTCCGCAGAGCCCACCACCTCCAGGGGCCGCTCCTCCGTCACAGCCCAGCGCACGGCCTCGGAGATGGGCTGGGCCTCTCCCGTCTCCCCCCTCTCTCCTGGAGGTCTGAAGGTTGGGACCACAGAGGGGTTCCACTTCCTTTTGGTGGATCTGTCTGAGGACTTGTGCCGGTTTTTCTTTGCTGCAGGTTTGACGTTCATGTTCCAGGCTCTGCTGCTGATCACAGTCTCTGAAAAGAAAAGACAAATATTTCAAGGTCAAGGTGCCCATGACAGGTTAGAATACACACTTTACTCAAACACTTGACATCAACAGAGCAAGAACATCACATTTTTTACACTGTTTAACCTTTTCTTGGGATGGAAATTTGACTTTCTGACATGAATGTAAATCTGTGTTTCCCAAACTTTTTTCTGGGGACCCATTTTTAAAAAATCACAAATCTTCTCAACCCAAGTCAATAGACGTTATTTATAAATCACAAAAATAAATCTGTGAACATTAAAGAAGATATTTTATTGTTGACTGAGTGATCGTGTTTCTGAATTCTTAGTATTACTGTATTTTTCAGATTATAAAATGCACCAGATTATGAGGCGCATTAAGAAAAACAGACGACACTTAAGACTTTTTTATTTCCTACGAGGACGAATCAAATATACACTGAATAATAATGTGTTTAATGCAGCTTTGTGCACATTTGTTTACATTTTACAGAAACTAAACTTAAAATCACATGACTCATTTGCATAACAGATTTTTCAACTTTTCTCCACAAGTTGCTTCTGGGTTGGTGTAAAATTATAATTTATATTTATAACAGGTATTATCCCACCAGATTAAGTCACACACACTTTAAGATTCACATTATTGTCCCTGTAGGGAAGTTTGTCCTCACATTTGACCCACCCGCCCTTCTCTGGTGTTAAACCTACATTTGACCGTCCTTTAGTGTCTCTGGGACTAAACCAGAACTAAACCAGGACTAAACCAGGTCTAAACCAGGACTAAACCAGGACTAAACCAAAACTAAACCAGGACTAAACCAGGTCTAAACCAGGACTAAACCAGGACTAAACCAGGACTAAACCAGGACTAAACCAGGACTAAACCAGGACTAAACCAGCAGCTTTAACGTTGGATTATAAACATGTGATTTCAGTGAAAGTCCTGGTTATTCAGTGTGGAGACGGCGCCCCCGGTGGCAGTGCACGGGACTGACCTGTGGAGGCAGGAGAGCCACAGTGCGACTCACAGCAGGAACAAACATCGTCTGAACCGTGAAGCTCCACCCACCTGAACAACACATGAAACACAAATGGATTTGTGACTCAACTCATCCACCTGCTCCAGAATTCAAGCTGCTCAAGCCCATTTTCAAACTGTGACACGAGGAAGAACATTTGAGTGTGTGCAGTAGTTCACATGGTCCTACAGGAGACACATTGTGTCAAATCCACTTTTCAAGACGTGTTCAGTCTGAACGCGTCTGGCACAAACAAGACCAATGATTTACATGTTAACCCAGTGTAAAGGCACGCTGATGTGTGAATAAAGTTCTACGGGGAGAATGATGGAAAATTGGCCAAAGCTGAAAATTTTGAATTTTCTACAAATATTCACGTCACGTCAACCAATCAGGGGCCGTGTTCTAATAGAGACGTATAATGCAGAGACAGATGTGAACTTTCATTCAACATGGAGGAGACACTCACTGTTGCCGTGGGAAACGAGCCGATATTATACAATACCAACACGAGCCAGAACAGAGACCAGAATAAACTCAACACAACAGGACCTACACCACACTCTGTCCCCCTCTCCTTTATTCTGGGCCTGGTCTCAGTCCCGGTCTGGTCTCGGTCTCAGTCCTGGTTCTGGTCCAGTCCCAGATTAAGTCCTGGTACCTGGCCGGACTTTTGCACTGCATACAGAACCAGGACTAAACCAGGATTAAGATAAAAACTAAGCCAGGCCTGAACAAGGTTGAAACCGGGACTAAACCAAATCTGACCAGAACTAGATTAAGTTTTTTTTTTCTTTTCTTTTTTTTTTAAAACAAACAAAATCATGACAAAACCAGATGCAAACAGGAATTAAGCAAGACTAAACCAGAACTAAGCCAGTACTGAACAAGGTTGAAACCAGGACTAAACACGAACTAAACCAGGAGTTGACCAGGACTAAACCAAAACTAAGTGAGGAGTAAACCAGGACTAAACCAGGATTAAACCTGGACTAAAGCAGGACTAAACCCGAGCTGTTTCAGTATTCAGAATCAGTCTCTGTCAGCGGCGCCATCAGCACGGTAAAGGGACAGTGTGGAAATCAGCAGAACTGTTTTCATCAAGTTGTTTTTGAATCCATTTTGAGACATGAAATGTAAAAATAACAACGATCCAATTATGTCATAGACGAGTGGAATAGTTGAAACACTCTAAAGCACAACATGTCGCCGGATGTTGTGCAGCACTGAGTGTCCTGTCAGTGTTCTGGATTGTCTGGCGATCAGTGTAACTGGTAAAGTCGGGGCCACATCTGGGAGCATGGGGGGGCGTGTCCTCCTCTCACTTCCATTCACTCCCATAGAGAGACACAAAACTGCCGGAGCTGTATTGTCACGTTAAACCTTCTTTATGGTGGCGTATTATTTCTCCATTGAAAAATACTCCAAATGTATCCCGCACATGTTCCC
The DNA here is from genome assembly GCF_026225935.1 of Boleophthalmus pectinirostris. Lineage (NCBI taxonomy): Eukaryota > Metazoa > Chordata > Actinopteri > Gobiiformes > Gobiidae > Boleophthalmus > Boleophthalmus pectinirostris. Next base: position 2,788,513 of record NW_026571447.1, read on the forward strand.
ATCAAGACCTGGTAAAATTGCCCTTTACTGCCAGTGCATGAACGCGCTCAACCACTTGATCTGGTCGCTGTTCCAGACGCTCCTATAACAAGAGCCATATCACTATGTCGTGTAACAAATAAACATGGTCAAGCACAAAAATGTTGTCCGTTTGTTGTCCATGGTCAAGCACAACATTTTTGTGCTTGACCATGTTTATTTGATACATTTGGATTATTTTTCAATGGAGAAATAATACGCCACCATAAAGAAGGTTTAACGTGACAATACAGCTCCGGCAGTTTTGTGTCTCTCTATGGGAGTGAATGGAAGTGAGAGGAGGACACGCCCCCCCATGCTTCCAGATGTGGCCTCGCCTTTACCAGTTACACTGATCGCCAGACAATCCAGAACACTGACAGGACACTCAGCGCTGCACTGCGCAGCATCCGGGGTAAATGGGTTAATCTAAAGTGGAGACTGAACCACTGACCTCCTGGTTTGAGGCTGGTAGTTGCAGGACTTGTCTGTGATGGTGGGAGTGTCGGGGCCCAGTGACATGGAGCAGTGCATGTACAGCTGCTGGAAAAGTGCAAAGAAACAAATGCAGAAACACACGAGTCCACACGAGCAGTCAAAGGTTTGGACACAGCCTCTCATTCAGACTTTTCTTTCTACTTTCAAAATACACACAGGACAAATCAAATATGAAGCAACAGATGTAGAATTATGTATGTATGTATTATATGAAGTCAACATTCAAACTGCACCAGACACTTTTCTCTATGAAGAACACTCTACTTTGTCATGAAATATCCAAAAGCTTTACAAAGTTTATATCTGAACTGTATTTGATTCAATGTTCTTGGCCTATAGAATGTTGTGATGTCATGTGAAATCCAGCCATCTAGAGTCTACAGTGAATAATTCTGGACATAAAGAGGAAACCTAAATGAAAAAGTGTGTCTGGACTTTTGACTGGTCGTCTAAATATCTCACATTCACTCACTTTTCCTTCGAATCCGTGGAAAACAAACGCGTCCACGGAAAACCTGACCACGTCGTTCCTGTGAGCGATGAAGGACGAGCGGCCGTCTTTGCTCTCCACCATACAGCTGTGAAGGGACACACATGAACACCACAGAGCACTGGCCCTATCTCGCAATGTCAAACTACAACAGAGATTTGAATAGTCACAATACAAGACTGTCAAAAACAAAAACAAAAGGAATACTTTGAAAACAAATCAGTTCAATCAATGTGAAAATAATATGTTGTTATAAATGTCTACAAACCTGGACAGGACAATGTGTTAAAAATAAAAGGATGCTCTTCTTTTAATGGAAATAAACAACAGTTGACACTAGAGCAGCACCAGAGACACAGCCCCTCAAACAGGTCTGGATTTGAATGTGGAGTTCATTTCAGGTTTCTCCCTCTTGGTGTTTTGTGGCTGTTTTTCCACTAGTGCTGCTGTGGCTCCAGTGATCATCACTACTGGGAGTATGAGGTGATTCTATAACACTACAGAAGCTGCACAGACTGGAGACAGGAGATTTAATGTTTCTCCAGCACAATGTCCAGAACATGGAGGAGAATTCAGGAGACAGGCAGTTCCTCTAGGAGAGCTGGACAGGGCCGTACAGGGGTGGTCCTCAAACCATCAGCAGACCTCATACCTGCTCCTTTGTGCAGGAGGAACAGGCTGAGCACTGTCCCTACAGAATGACCTCCAGCAGGACACTGGTGTGATTGTCCCAAACAGACTTCATGAGGCTTGAGGACACCATGTCCTGTAGTGGGCCCTGTGCTCACCGCCCAGCACCGTGGAGCTCCATTGGCATCTGATAGATGACACCAGAATTGGCAAGTCCACCAGTGGTGCCCTGAGCTTTTCACAGAGGAGAGCAGGTTCACCCTGAGCACCTGTGATAGACGTGAAAGAGTCTGGAGAAGATGAGGAGAACTCTGCTGCCTGTAACATGGTTCAGCATGAGCAGTTTGGTGGTGGTCAGTGATGTTCTGGCGAGGCAGATCCACAGAGGGACACAGATCTCTACTGACTACAAACACCAGTCTGACTGCCATTAGGTATCAGGATGAAATCCTTGAACCTAGCGTCAGACTCTGCGCTGGTGCAGTAGGTCCTGGTTCCTCCTGATGCATGACAATGCCCGGCCTCATGTGGCAAGAGTCTGGAGGCAGAACCTGGAGGATGAATGGCCCTCACGATGACCTGACTTAAACCAGATAGAACACCTCTGGGACATAATGTTTGTGTCCATCAAGTGCCTCCAGGTTGCCCCTCAGACTCTACAGAAGCTCAGTGATGCTCTTACACAGATCTGGGAGAACATCCCACAAGACTCCACCCATCATCTCATTAGGAGCATCTCACGATGTTGTCAAACATGCAGAGAAGCATTTAGAGTTGCAGACATTTTGACAACATCATTATTTCACTTTGATTTTCAGGGTGTCTATAAAATTAAGCCCTCTGTGGCTGATTTACTTATAAGAGGAGCATCCATTTGCTCCTAAGACACTGCCCTGTCCATATTTGTAGAGATATATAACTTTTTTTTCCCACATTGAAATCTTATGTGTTTTCAAAGTATCCACAAAGCACCTGTGCACTGTGGCAAACTCCTTTGGGCCCTCGAGCACCTGATGGACAGTACAGATCTGGTCCACATTACAGCAGACTTATTCTACAACATGGACTTTAGAGCTTTTCACTCTGTCATAGCCGTTTCCTTCTCACTGACCCTCTGAAGCTGTTTGCAGAGTAATTCATACATGCTTCAGTAATCTGTATTCTCCTGTATTCAAGACGTCAATGCTCAAGTCGAACCTGTTTTCTCCAACACCAGGACATGTCCATTGTCACGTACACACTTCTCTGTCCAATTTGATGAATCAGTGACACACACAGGACTTGGCACTGTCACATAATCATGTGGTGAAAATGAAAATAAAATCTGCTACTCATTAACATGATCTGCAGATATCCACAGGAGCGGCCTACGGCATGTGATGCACTTTTCTCCCACTGAAGTCAGTGGACTTGGTGTCACACAGAGCCCCTTTTCTAAAGCCTCAGTTCCATACCCGTAGTTGTTGACGATGGTGAAGCGTGGAGCAGAGGAGGGCGATGGATCTGGGGTGGCGAAGCAGGAGTGAACGTACAGCCTCTGCCCAGGAGAGGGGAGCTCTGCCTGGGCCTCAAAAAACATGGGCCTCCCTAAAGTGAAAGTGTCGGAGGAGGACAGGGGCTCCCACAGGGCTGAGGATAAGAGAGTTTAAAATACACAAAGAAGTTATGAAAACAAACAGAGACTGACGTCATTTCAACTGTTTTTCATGAGAAATCTCTTCCTCATCTATTTTACTCTAGTGTTGTCACAATACTAAAGTTTCAGACTCGATACTCGATACCGATACTGATACCACAAAGATAAGAAACACTAGAAAACAGAACGAGGATCCTCCCAAGTTATGGATCAAATCTGTGGAGAGGTGAGCTCATTCAAAAACACCATGAATAACATGAATAACATGAATAAGATGAATAAGATGCATTCTTGCTGTAATTAAAACACCTGAAGAAATGCAAGATAGATAAGTTTAATGCTATACTTTGGAACATTCCAGGCAAACACAAATTTCCATTGAGACAGGCAGAAGCACCACAAATGTTACAGTGCATCTTTAAAACTAAGGAAGAGCACACGTAAAACAGACTTCAAATGTGGGCTCACCATTTCTTGGAGAGAGGGTGAGTTTGTTCCTGTTCCTCATCCGTCTGAACAGGTTTCGGACGCTCAGTTTGGGCCTGTAGCCGACTTTGTACGAGTACTGGAATCTGAAACACATAAACCAGGAGTTACACCAGAATACAGGAGTTTAAAGTGGAGCTAAACAATAAATCCACTTCTAACTATAGGTTCTGCCGTCTCTTGTTAGACTTTCTTTATTTCAAAACTATTTGACCATAAAGAATTTACATAGTTGGAACAACAACAAGTGAGCAGAGTTCAACAAGTCCCTCTCAAATAACATTACAGTGAACATTAGACATGTTTGGCAGCTTTTGCAAACACTTTTTCAGTTATTCACTCTCAGCTTTTGTTAAAAATCAAACACACACATTGTTCTCGAGATTTCAGACTATTTTGAAACATTTTTGGCAGTGTTTGCTAATGTGTGTGTTGTATCAACATGGTAACTGATGAACATTCCACCCTACAAATACATGTAGAACACCCCCAGTGTGATGTCACGCAAAGTATCAAGATTATCAATAAGCATTTTAATGCCATTGTCTTTTCAAAACTTTGCAGCTTTAGCTTAAAAACACCTAAATCTGCCTTCGTACCTGCCTCCAAGAGCCTCTGTGATTACCAGTAGTTGGTGACATCACACAGGACTGCCCTGATTCCAGGTGTTTCTGATACAAACACCCACAGCAGGGGCGGAGTTTGAAGTGTGGATACCAAACCAATCACACTTGGACCTCTAGACCCCCATGTCTCCATGGAAACTTTATTGCCTGGAGAATGTTTCACAGTATGAAAAACTTATCTTCATTTATGTCAAGCAGACATTAAAAAAAAAAATATTAAAAAAAGACATATTGTGGAACATTCAGGACAGAGGCAGTTTTTCTGTTGAACTGACAGGACAGGTGCCCGGCAGTGTCATGACACTAACATTTCAATGTCAATACTAAGGAACACACTATAGTCAATACTGATTCTGCTACCACAATGATAATAAAAACAATATTTAGACATGAAATAGAACTTTCTTTTCTATCCCCATGTGTTTTATCTGTGTAATGGTCAGTGGTGCAGTAGGTTCATGTTGGTCCATGTGTGTGTACTAGTCTATGTGTCTTCTACTTGTTCTGATCCAGATCAACATCATTCTAAACACATTCAGGAAAAGTTCATTTCTGTCCTGTCACTGGGACCTTTTTTAGCATCGATAACTGCGAAAAATTAGTGTTTATTTTCAGTACTAATTTTGGTATCAGAATTTCGTTACTTTTGATAACCCTGACGCAGGGCAGGTGCAGTTACCTGTTGAAGCGGCAGGACAGGTGCAGGGTGAAGGGGGCCGTGCGTCGGATGGGACTGGGGCTCGTCTCTGGTTCATAGTGAAGTGTGTTGGAGAAAACCACCTGGTCCTGCTCCCTCTGGAAACATTCAAGTGTAAGATTTTTTATAAAAATCAAGCTGTAGGAACGTGCATATTCTGGATGTCGGAGCTATGACATGAAATCCAACTACCTCCATGACAAACAGGTGATGCCACCAGGCCAAGTTACACATCAGATCTGTGACAGGCGAGCCCGCTCACAGTTACACCGCACTCAAATCATATTATTAAATTATTATTATTAAATAATAATAATAATGCTGCATCAATTTTCTATAGTGCTTTTCTGGACACTCCGATGTTTTCCAGAGTATTATTCAGTCACTCCACACGTGGTGGTGGTAAACTACTATTGTAGTCACAGCTGCTCTGGGGCAGACTGACAGAAGCAAGGCTGCCAGTCTGTGCCATCGGCCCGTCTGACCACCAACACTCACTCACACACCACTTTTATACCAGGGAATGTGGGTGAAGTGTCTTGCCGAAGGACACGATGACGCAACACAACATTTCTGCGACTGGCGCCCCCCTGTGGCACCTGATTTTCCCAGCAGTCTCCCATCCAAGTACTAACCAGACCCAGAGCTGCTGAGCTTCTGAGGTCTGACGGGATCAGGCTTTGACAAGGTAGAATGGCCACACTCACACTCACACATATCACTCATTCTCATTCATTTAATAGATGACTAGTGGAAGTGGAGAGGAGACTAGAGGAAGTGGAGAGGAGACTAGAGGAAGTGGAGAGGAGACTAGTGGAAGTGGAGAGGAGACTAGTGGAAGTGGAGAGGAGACTAGTGGAAGTGGAGAGGAGACTAGTGGAAGTGGAGAGGAGACTAGTGGAAGGGAGAGGAGACTAGTGGAAGGGGAGAGGAGACTAGAGGAAGGGGAGAGGAGACTAGAGGAAGTGGAGAGGAGACTAGAGGAAGTAGGAGAGGAGACTAGAGGAAGTGGAGAGGAGACTAGAGGAAGGAGAGTGAGAAGGGAGAGCTAGTGGAAGTGGAGAGGAGACTAGTGGAAGTGGAGAGGAGACTAGAGGAGAGAGGAGAGAGGAGACTAGAGGAAGTGGAGAGGAGACTAGAGGAAGTGGAGAGGAGACTAGAGGAAGTGGAGAGGAGACTAGAGGAAGTGGAGAGGAGAGAGACTAGAGGAAGGGAGAGAGGAGACTAGAGGAAGGGAGAGGAGAGAAGTGGAGAGAGACTAGAGGAAGTGGAAGTGGAGAGAGAGACTAGTGGAAGTGGAGAGGAGAAGACTAGAGGAAGTGGAGAGGAGAGGAGAGGAGACTAGAGGAAGTGGAGAGGAGACTAGAGGAAGTGGAGAGGAGACTAGAGGAGGAGAGTGGAGAGGAGACTAGACTAGAGGAAGTGGAGAGGAGACTAGACTAGAGGAAGAGGAGAGGAGACTAGAGGAAGAGAGGAGAGGAAGACTAGAGGAAGAGGAGAGGAGACTAGAGGAAGTGGAGAGGAGACTAGTGGAAGTGGAGAGGGAGACTAGTGGAGAGTGGAGAGGGACTAGAGGAAGGGGAGAGGAGACTAGAGGAAGGGGAGAGGAGACTAGAGGAAGGGGAGAGGAGACTAGAGGAAGTGGAGAGGAGACTAGAGGAAGAGGAGAGGAGACTAGAGGAAGGGGAGAGGAGACTAGAGGAAGTGAAGAGGAGACTAGAGGAAGGGGAGAGGAGACTAGAGGAAGAGGAGAGGAGACTAGAGGAAGGGGAGAGGTGAGGAGGAGGAGACTAGAGGAAGGGGAGAGGAGGAGGAGACTAGAGGAAGTGAAGGAGACTAGAGGAAGTGAAGAGGAGAGGAGTCGTCGTCTAGAGGAAGTGGAGAGGAGAGGAGGAGTCGTCTAGAGGAAGTGAAGAGGAGAGGAGTCGTCGTCTAGAGGAAGTGAAGAGGAGAGGAGGAGTCTAGAGGAAGTGAAGAGGAGAGGAGTCGTCGTCTAGAGGAAGTGGAGAGGAGGAGTCGTCTAGAGGAAGTGAAGAGGAGAGGAGTCGTCTAGAGGAAGGGGAGAGCAGAGAACACCTTTGACAGACACATATAGAAAAGTAGTATGAAATAGATTCTTAATGCATTTTTCACACATTTAGATCATTTGTAGTAACTTGTGTGTTTTGTGCTCATTTTAAATGTATTTATAACATATTGATATCATGCTCTTTCCAAGCATTTTTGTAATGAAGTGGTGTATAAATGTTTGTAAAGAACACAGTTTTTATTCATATTTAAAGATATTAGATACACACTGACTTCTATGCTTCTCCTCATGTTAAAAACACACTATTGATATGACACACTTATGTAGAGCCTGACCGATATATCGGTTGGCCAAAATGATCGGCCGATCTGGGCACTTAGAGACATATCGGCTATCAGTGTAAATCTTGTCGATATGGGCTGATAGTCCACGTGGCATGTTATACCTCATTATAAAGATAATAAAGTTATAAAGACTCTCTATATTATGTTCATTTAATCCAATTTACAGACAGATAAATGTCCTAATATGTGGCGCCGCATCAGGATTCAGAGGAGTAATTTGTCTGTGTTGCCCAAATGCACCTGAACGCACCCCCAGAGTCACGTGTCTGATCCACGACACTAACTATAAATAAAAGTTCATTTAAGCTCAGTTTTGGCCAGCAACAAAAAAAGTCCGAATGAGGAGAAGAGAGGACTGACTATCACATAGACAGCTGCTGGATTCTATTCTTTTCATGGACAATCATTTTGAGTCAGGATTAAAGACACTTGTTTGTGAAGGCTTGTGATCTGAGAGGTGTTTGTATGAGCGGTGAGTGTTGCAAACATGTCGGTTTTGAAGTTACTTTTCTTTCTCATTGGTTAGAGCCTAGCTGCTGTAGCTCCCACATAGAAACAGCCTGTTTTCTCACACTGGCCTAATGCAAAGTGACTATAGTGGCTGTATACACATTACTAGACACACACTGATATGTAAGATATGTAAATGAGCTGTGAAGAGTGGTGTGAATGGGCCACATTTACACATAATTACCATGGAGCGCACACATTTACCGCTAAAGGCTGATAAAGGTACTTTACTTTGTTTATTGGCTAGAATGTCATGCAAAAACGCCATTAGGCCGACCTACCGACTTAAAAATATATATGTAGATAATATGACTGTAAAGAGGCAGAATAACAATAATAGTTGCCTAAACAAACCCAATTTAAAATCCAACAGAGCCAAACCTAAGTTTTAGAATTAGTTGAATATTTACAGTCACTTTTTATGTCACTAAATATGTCGGCTTTTTTATATCAGCTCCAAAGTCCATTGTATCGCTATCATATTGGATCCAAAAATATCCTTATCAGTCGGGCCCTACACTTGAGGACACTTGTGATAAGTGTACCGATTTGATCTCAAATCATTACATTACTGTTCCCTTGATAGCATTGGGGTACATTTTACACATTGTAGTGCCTTCATTCCCAAAGTGGGTCAACAGCATAAAAAAATATCTTGTACTTTTTATTTTACCTATCAGTCAACCTTCAGCTGAAGACAACACAGAAGCAAACAGAGCCCAAGAACGCACTTTCTAGGTGTGAGCACTGTGTAAGAGGCATGTTTTTCATATATTTATAAGCAAAATAAACACATACTCTACACTACACTCTATGGTCATGAGCTCTGGGTAGTGACCGAAAGGACGAGATCGCGGATACAAGCGCTTGAAATGAGTTTCCTCCGCAGGGTGGCTGGGCGCTCCCTTAGAGATAGGGTGAGGAGCTCAGTCACACGGGAGGAGCTCGGAGTAGAGCCGCTGCTCCCCCACGTCGAGAGGAGCCAGTTGAGGTGGCTCAGGCATCTGTTCCGGATGCCTCCTGGGCGCCTCCCTCGGGAGGTGTTCCGGGCATGTCCCACCAGGAGGAGACCCCGGGGAAGACCCAGGACACGCTGGAGGGACTATGTCTCTCGGCTGGCCTGGGAACGCCTCGGGGTCCCCCCGGAGGAGCTGGAGGACGTGTCTGGGGTGAGGGAAGTCTGGGAGTCCCTGCTTAGGCTGCTGCCCCCGCGACCCGACCCTGGATAAGCGGACGAAAATGGATGGATAAACACATACAATTGAATGAATGATAGATAATGCTCTACAGTGAAATATTTCAGATAAAGCTGTAACATCTCCATTGACAACAAGCAGGTGGCGGACCTCCCTGTCTGCAGCAATACTAAAGAGTGAACCTATTTTAATAAGGCCAAAAACAACAGCTGGCACTTTGATATCTGAAGCTGTAATACATAATAAAATACACGAGGAAGGAGCATTTTCTACCATGTGATTTTGGTTAATAATTTATCATTTTATTGATAAGAGGAACTAAAATACTGAATTTATGCAATTGAAGACACAGCTGTTTTTATATTTTTGTTATCATCCCTCCTGAAGGGAGTGTTTCTCTCAGAGGCACAAATGGCGCAGAGCACAGTGAACCCGGCGGCTCTGAGCTGCTCCGTGTGTTTGGAGGAACTGAAGGAGCCGGTCACTATTCCCTGTGGACACAGCTACTGCAGCAGCTGCATCCACAGTCACTGGGACAGAGAGGAGACAGAGAGGCCGGTCTACAGCTGCCCTCAGTGCAGGCACAACTTCAGCCCCAGGCCTGTCCCGGGCAAAAACATCATGTTAGCAGGTTTAGTGGAGGAGCTGAGGAGGAGCGGGCTCACAGCGCCCCCTGCTGACCGCTGCTACGCCGCTCCTGGAGATGTGAGCTGTGACGTGTGCACTGGGAGGAAGCTGAAGGCGCTGCGCTCCTGTCTGCAGTGTGTGGCCTCTTACTGTGAGAAGCACCTACAGCCTCATCACGACGCCGCAGCGCTACAGAGACACCAGCTGGTGGAGCCCTCACACCACCTCCAGGAGAACCTGTGCTCCGAGCACAACGAGGTGAAGAAGATGTTCTGCCGCACCGACGGGCAGCTCCTGTGTGTGGTCTGCTGCATGGAGCACCACAAGACCCACCACACCGTGTCCTCTGCCTCAGAGAGGGCCCAGAGGCAGGCACAGCTGCCGGCCAAGAGGGTCCTGCTGCTCCAGAGCCTCCAGCACAAAGAGACAGACCTGAAGATGCTCCAACAGGAGGCACAGAACATCAGCCGCTCTGCCCAGAGGGCCCTGCAGCACAGCGGGGACAGCTTCACACAGATGGCCCTTCTCCTGGAGAAAAGACGTTCTGAAGTGGAGCAGCAGATCCGCTCCCAGGAGCAGACCCAACTGAGCCCAGTCCAAGAGCTCCAGGACCAACTGCAGCAGGACGTGAGTGAGCTGAAGAGGAGCCTCTCTGAGCTGGACACACTGGCCCTCACCCAGGATCATAACCAGTTTATACTGCGCTGCCCCCCTCTGGACACAGACACACAGCGCACAGAGTCCAGGATCCAGACCAGACCAAGGAGGGACTTTGAGGACGTGTCCAGAGCTGTGTCTGCGCTCAGGGACAAACTGCAGCTCATTCTGGAGAAGAACATGGTTCAAATCCAAGAGGAACTGAGCCCTGAGCCCAGCTGCAGAGAGGACTTCCTCAGATACGCACGGAACATCACCCTGGACCCAGACACAGCAGACCCACGTCTATCTCTGTCTGATGGAAACACAAGAGTGACATTTGTGTTTGAAAAGCAGTGGTCTCCAGATCATCCAGACAGATTCAGTGTGTATCAGGCCCTGAGCCGGGAGGAGCTGACAGGCCGCTGTTACTGGGAGCTGGAGTGGGATGGGACAGTTCGAGTAGCAGCTGCTTACAGAGACACTGAGAGAAACTGTGTGTTTGGGTACAATGATAAATCCTGGGCCTTATACTGTGATAGTGAAGGTTATTGCTCATTTTTGTTTATCAACGTCAACTCTAACATCTCAGGTCCAGTCGGGTCCAGAATCGGGGTTTACCTGGACCACAGCGCAGGGGCTCTGTCCTTTTACAGTGTTCAGGGTCAAACCATGAGGCTCCTCCACAGAGTCCAGACACAGTTCACTCAGCCTCTACACGCTGGGGTCAGGGTTGGGTCTTTATCTACGGCACATTTCCTTAAACTTAAATAACCTCCTGAACAGTCAGAGTTACATGCCATTTTGGTCGTGGTCTGTTTTGTTGTTGTTTTTTTTAAGCTTTCTACCATATTATAATGCTGTTCCCTCATAAAAAAAAAAAAAAAAAACTAAAAAAAAAAACATGCATGCATTTTGTTTTTGTTGTTGCACATTTACACTTATGTATGTTTCTAGTAGAATGAGATGATGAGTAAAGCATTTCAAATCATAGTTGCTATCTTTGTCATAGAAGAATAAAAAATATTTGATTCCTAAGAGTTGTAATGTTGTTGTAATATTTGTATTTCACTTCGAGTTTTATCCAAAAATATTAAATAATTAATACATGCATACATATACATTCATAAAAAAGACAATCGATTTAAATATTGATGCAAAATTTTGAATATTATTCTTACTTTGTTTTTTACCTGTATTAGACTTAGACAAACTTTATTGATCCACAAGGGAAATTATTATTATATATACAGTAGCTCACGTCACAATATAATAACATATTATTAATAATAACATGTGTCAAATAAGGCATAATTTTATCAATGTATATGCAAAAGTCAAAATAAAACAGAAAAATAAGTAATATAAAATCTCAGCAATATACAAGGGGTCATATGGAAGACTATGATACGATGACTGACAGGGCATAGTTACCTGTTAGAGTATATGAAGTCTTGAAGAAATGCTCCTTTCCATTTCATTTGTTTTGGGTTTACATATTGTGCATATGTGTGTTACATGGCATTAATAGTGCTGACTAAAAGTATAATACACATATATTAAAATCACAACAGTTGAAGAAAAAAAAAAGGATATTGCTGATTTCACTGAATGAATCTCTGGGGAAAACATTCAAGACCGGCATTGGTTATTGCATCCCATTTGTCCCTAAAATCAGTTTGTCAGTTGGAAAAAAAGTTTTAAAATTTCGTTTAAATTTTTTTCAAGAAGGGCTGAGCCTATTTGATTATTTTTATGTCCATAAATATTACCCAAGATAAAGTGATTCTCTAATGTTGCTTTGATTAACCTAGTATTAACCATTGGTCAAATTTGTGGACAATTTGTTTTAGGATTCAACCCTTTAAGTTTCCTTTCAAATTGCTACTCCAGATGACTTGTTTTTACATAATGGATCATCTCCCCAAAGTGTTTTCCAAACGTTGTGATCTAAAGGTAGGGGACGAGTTTCTTGCAGAAAGGAAAGCAATTTTTTATTATTTAAAAAGTTTATAGAAGACTTTTTCTCTTTAATGAACGTGACAATGTCAAAAGCAAAAGGGGAAAAAAGTAGAATAGAAAAATGGTTTGGAGCCCAGATGGACGTCCTGGATTTCGTCGATGCACAGGTTGTAGTAAGTCTCTTCTAAAACTGGCAAAGAGCCCACTCCACAGGTGTGCACTGTAACTGGAGTGGCCACTGCTTCGATGCGGGGCAGCGTTCATGGAAACAACAGAATTTGGCCCGATAAACTTGTCCGGAATCACTGTTCATTCATCTCTAGTGGGAAAAGCAACTGAAAGCGATCTTCATGATTGTTCTGGATGGTAATCAGATTGCACTGAGTTATGTCTGTCACTTTACTCATCTTAACATTTGGTTACTGGATCGGCCTAGATCGATAGATTTGAGCAATATGAATGCTAGAGATGTTTACCGTATTTTCTGGGCTATTAGACGCACTCTTAAGCCTCTAACCCCATCAAACAACGAACGCGCCCCGCAATCCAGAGCGCCCTATACACGAATCCACTCCGGTGTCCCAGCACGACTTCAGTAAACTACAAAGCCGCACCACCCACAGAACACACAAACACACACGGAGCAGACAGCGACCGCACAGCGAAACACACCCACAGACACACTCATCACTCCACGCCGATGAGGAACGGAGCGAAGGAACGAACCAAAAAAGTGAGTCCAATGTGCCTTTCTGAGCCAGAACTGAACAACTGAGTCACTGCGAACACGCCAACAAGCCTGCAGTCCCAGACAGCACCCTCCCTACACGCCACAACTGAACAAAGCCCAGAGTCACCGTGAACGCCACAAACAAACAAAACCACTCACCCATCCAACTGTTGTGTTTCCGTTAAAGTCCAGTGCGGTTTATTTGTGAAAAAAGTTAGAAAATAAACCATTTAATGACAGTGCGTCTTATAGTCCAGAGGGCCTAATAGCCCGGAAAATACGGTACATGTTTCTATCTATGCTAATATTAACATCATGATATCCATTTTGAATTTTAATTCTAGAATCAGTCTGAGTGAAGTACATTACTTAATTCAAGCAACATGCGATTCTGTTTCTTATTTTAAGTGCAGCAAGATGTATTTTCAGATTCTAAGTACGAAAACTCTTATTCCACTGGCAGATTATTTTAGAAGTGAAATTTACTGAAATCATAATAAAACGTTCTGACCATGACTAGATTTTGTTTTTCGCAGTGCAAGTAGTTCACTAATGTGTCGTTGTTGTTTTCCTTTAAGTTTTCGTCTTTCTTCTCTTGATAGTTGTGGATAAATTCTTCATGAAGAATGTTTCTCCTTTGTGGACTTTGTTGGTTGAAGATTTGGTGATGGGGCAGACTAATGAAGCTGCTGGAGAATACGACACACATGTCTACAAACATTTTGTGGTAGAAAACTATTAACCGGAAGTTCCACAACCCTACAACAGGACACTTCTGGCTGTTGTGAAAATGGTTTTATCTGTCTCCTGTTTTGGTATGTTACATTATGATTATGATGATGATGATTATGATTATTATTATTATTTAGTAGTGATGGGTGAATTGAGTTTTGTGAAGCGTTGACACCTCAGTCGCAATATTGTCTCAAATGGTTCGACGTGTCTGAGGCCTCGGAGAAACACTGACCTCTAGTGGACAAATTTAACTATAAGTCAATACTTGTGTTCAGAGCAACACTGAACCTAACAACAACAATAATAATGATGATTTAAAATAATATGTAAAGAGCAACATAAATAGCAGCTGTAAATAAGAAAATAGGTGTTACCTTGTTAGGTGGAATTAGATCAAACTGATCCCAAACCATGGATTGATTTTTTCCACTTGTAGATGCCATCGAAAATGAAACAAATGCCAAAAGTCGCCAAAATCACCACTAACGTCACACAATACTCCTCACTACCCAACATTTTTAAGGAATATTGGTGCATCTTTTACACTGTAGCAGTTTGTCAAACCACGGAAGTGCGCTAAACACTCTGAAGCACTCTGAACCAATTGCAGAGCGGAACATTCGCTGAGCCAATGAAACGCTTCGATACACTGAAGCGACTGACACGCATAGTGAAGCAGTAGGGGGAGGGGCCGACACTTCCACACTTTGGTCACGTGAGCAGCTGCTGCGAGACGAGCTCCGAGGCAGCGCTTCAGAGTGATTTGTTTCAGAAAGAACAAGACGTGCTCCTGAGCTCCGTCTCATTTGCCCATCACTATTATTTACCGTATTTTCCGGGCTATTAGGCGCTCTGAATTATAAGACTCACTGTCATTAAATGGTCTATTTTTGAACTTTTTTCACAAATAAACCGCACTGGACTTTAAACGAAACACAACAGTTAAATGGATGAGTGGTTTTGTTTGTTTGTGGCCTTCTCGGTGACTCTGGGCTTTGTTCAGTTGTGGCGTGTACCACTGGATCAGTGGCAATGACTCAGTTGTTCAGTTGTGACTCAGATTGGCACATTGCACTCACTTTTTCAGTTCGTTCCTCGTCGAGGTGGAGTGATGAGTGTGTCCGCGGGTGTTTTTCGCTGTGTGGTCGCTGTCTGCTCCGTGTGTGTTTGCATGCACTGCGTGTGGTGTGGCTTTATAGTTTACTGAAGTCGTGCTGGGACACTCGAGTGGATTCGTGTATGGGGCGCTCTGGATTGCGCAGCGTGCGGTCATTTTTTGATGCGGTTAGAGGCTTAAGACCTCATCTAATGACCCGGAAAATACGGTCGTAGTAGTATTGATGGAATATGTCGGTATTTAAAGCTAATCTAAAACCAAACGAGGTTCAAATGAGTATTGAATAAGGTAAGAAAATAAGGCTAAATAAACAGGAATAAAACCTGTTTTGCCTTCACACTCACCGTTTGTTTGGTGCCACACTTGTTCAGCTTAAACTCAAAATAGACGTATTGTTCCGTGGCTTTGGTGGGGGTGCATGAGCCCAGCCTGAGCGCACTCTCCCGGTCGCCGCTCGCCAGCACGCCCCGGTCCACCTCCACGTACATGCGGTTGTGCTTGCAGTCCATCCGCACGGAGGCCTCGGGCTGCGGCTCCGCGGGGTCGGGCCGGGGGCCGCTGGCCGCTCTGAGGAGCTCCTGGACCGGGGCAGGCAGCCGCTCCAGCCCGGTGCCCGCGGACGGATGGAAGTGCTCCGGGTCCAACAGCGGCCTCACCGAGTCCACGGACATGGGCAGGAGGAGGTACGGCGGAGGGAGAGCCGGGTCCATGAACTACAGACACAACAAGAGAAAACATTTAAATGAATGTCCTAATTTACAGTCTAGAGTAGCGTGTCTTTTACATAGGCTACAGCTGGGCAACATTACAAACTTATAGGCTGTTCCCATATTGATTGACTGATTGCATTTAATTTTTTTGGTTTTATTAGGCTACTAGAAATGAACAAAATGAAAAAACAAGTCTTAATTTTGCTCCAAATAACAAGATTGACTGACAGCTCCGGACAATTAAAGATACAACTGTAAGATTCAACACAAATTAATCAAAATTGGAACAGACGTAATCAGCAAATCGCAAAGGTTGAAATTTTTAAAGTTGTACCATCATTTCTTCCACAAATCTCCGGTCTCATTCTGCAGAAAAAAAAAACACTGACCCTGTAGTTTAGTTTGTTTAAACATGTGGTGATTCTGTTTGTCAGTTCAGTTTAAAATGTGAACAGAATCCTCCTATGAAAACAAAAATCGCAAATTTAAACGCAATTGCAGTGCTTGTCTAAAAAAATTACTACTGGATATTAAGACTGGCCTAAAATATTCGACAGTCCACAGAATAAGCTACATTTTCTTTCTAAACATCCTTGTCTAGTGTCTCTATTCTCAGTGCTTTTAATTTTTTAACCATGATCCTGATAAATTAGGCCAATTAAGACTTTATTATAAACCTATACTGCTAGGTCTTGGAGTGTTCATTTTGTGTCTATCTTCATTTCTTACAGATTTAAAAAGTGATTATGACAGGTTGGACGGCTCATTTTACTAAAACACACGTAAAATTGTTAGATTTAATATGTTTACTAAAAATTTTATATTTTTTTCAGGTTTCAAATTTGACTTTCTTCTAAAAATTGTTAGTCAGACTGGCGCCACCTAACACCTCTGCTCAATTTCATTTCTCTCCAGCGTCTAGGTCAGGAATCAGAATACACTAGACGGTTCGCAAAAACCCAGAGGTGCAAGTTCGGGCACCAGCCAATCAGCGAAGAGCCAGACATTCAGTGTCGTCAACGATTCCCGAGATCGAGGATTTAAAGATGGAACAAAGAGAATGTTTGATGATTTTTATCAAGGGGAAAGACGTTATTGTCCTTCTTCCTACAGGATTTTGGAAAAGCTTAATATACCTGTTAGGTCAGACAGTTTCTATGAAGTGAAACCGGCTGATGAATCAGGCTAAGAAATCGTGACGTCACATGAGGGAATTCTAGAGCTGTTACTTATATAACAACCATATTGTACATTATGTCAAAACTCTTCTAACCTACACAGAAATAAAAATTTGCCAAATAAAAATATAACCAAACACCTTTATTCTGTTGAAAGTATGTTTAAAGTCACAGAAAAATATGTTTTTAGTGTGTAAATTGTTACTCATTTTTGGATAGAACTCTTCAGCTGCACATGCACAAAATGGCGTTTGGTTTGCAGCATTTTTTCAATTTTTTCAATCAATTTCCATCCAAAGGAAAAAAAAAAAAAGCATTATCATCTTTTAAATCACTTCTTTAAACTAAATTTTATCAGATGACCTTCCTTTTGCTGGTTTTAGTTTGATTTGATCTTCTATTTATGTTTTATTCTATTTTATTCACTTATTTATTATAACTGAATTGATTTCTTCATTGTTTTTGTTTGCTTTTTGGATGTTATTTTTTATTGTTCTTTGCTGCCTGTACAGCACTTTGTGAAGCTTGTTTTAAAAAGTGCTTCATAAACAGTGTTGGGAAGGTGACTTTTAAAATGTAATTCCCTACAGACTACAGATTACAGTTTACATACCCCAGAATGTAGTTTGTAACGTAATCCATAAAATTACTTAAAGTGAGTAATGTAATCTGAATACTTTGGATTACTTGATTTGCTGTGGAGAAGCAAAGACGAGGAAATCATAACATGAGATGTTGTATCTGCTAAAAGAAAATAAAAAGCCCAGACTTTACTGAACCAAATTAAAAATATTATCGATAGAAGAAGAGGAGACACGGTCCACACAGTAGGTTTTAGTCTGGTTTTAGTCCGGTTTTAGTCCGGTTTAGTCCGGTTTTAGTCCTGGTTTAGTCCGGTTTTAGTCCGGTTTAGGGTTTTAGACCTGGTTTTAGACCTGGTTTTAGACCTGGTTTTAGACCTGGTTTTAGACCTGGTTTTAGTCCTGGTTTTAGTCCTGGTTTTAGTCCTGGTTTAGTCCTAGTTTAGACCTGGTTTTAGTCCTGGTTATAGATCTGGATTTAGTCCTGGTTTAGTCCTGATTTAGATCTAGTTTAGACCTGGTTCAGTCCTGGTTCAATCCTGATTTAGTCCTGGTTTAGTTTTCGGCAATGAGTGGAAATACCAAAAAAACAAAAAAAAACAAAAAAAACAAAGGGATACAGCCCAAAATGTGAAAACAAGAACATACCGTCCCGTAATCCATTTATTTCAACAAAGTAACTGTAATCCAATTCCCACTCACTGAAACAGTAACTGTAACCAAATACAGTTACTCATAATTTGTACTCTGATTATGTAACTCCAGTACATGTAATCTGTTACTCCAACACTGTTCATAAATAAAGATTTATTATGAAAAAGATTGATTATTACTACTGTGACGTCATCAATGTGGAACTCCAATCCCTGTAATTTTCAACAAATCACAAACTTTTCTTCACAAGTTGCTTCTCAGTCAGTCTAAAACTAGAATGTATATTTACACGTATTATCCCACCAAATAAAGTCAAACTTAGAGAATGATCCAAACGCTTTATACAGTTTTTAATGGGATGTAAAACGCTTGTAGAGTCCATACCTCGGGCCCGGGGACATGGAGCTGTGTTGGCGGCAGAGAGGAGCGCTCTGTCCGGGGAAGTGTCTTCACGAAGCCGGCCGTGTGCACCTCCGCGGGGAACGTCACATCCACAAGAAACGCCAAGAGCAGAGTAAAGCGCCGGTTTAACAGATATAATCTCATTTTAATGTTTGGGGTCGTGGTCAGGTTGGGGTTCGTGTACGTGCTTTGCGTCAGGGTCAAAAGGTGAAATCAGCTGCACCTGTACGTACGAGAGACGCCTGTACAATACTGCCCCCTGCTGCTGCGTCCCGGAACTACAGGGAAAGAAAACTGGAAAAAAAACTAAATATCTGGCACAACGGAGAGTTTATTATAGAAATTTATATATTTTCAATTTAGGCTTTAATTGTTGCACATTGAGTAATACAGTTCAGAGATGATAAAGCTGAGATTTTATTACTTATTTTATTTACTATTTTATTTTGACTTGTACATTTACATTTATATAATTATGTCCAGTGTTGGGAAGGTGACTTTTAAAATGTATTCCCCTACAGATTACAGATTACATACCCCAAAATGTAGTTTGTAACGTAATCCATTAAATTACTTAAAGTGAGTAATGTAATCTGAATACTTTGGATTACTTGATTTGCTGTAGAGTAGCAAAGATTAGAATGGTTTAGTCCTGGTTTAGACCTGGTTTTAGTCCTGTTTTAGATCTGGTTTAAATGTAGTTTAGAGCTAGTTTAGACCTGGTTTTAGTCCTGGTTTAGACCTGGTTTTAGTCCTGTTTTAGATCTGGTTTAGACCTGGTTTAGACCTGGTTTTAGTCCTGTTTTAGACCTGGTTTAAATCTAGTTTAGTACTAGTTTAGACCTGGTCTTAGTCCTGGTTTAGTCCTGGTTTAGCTCTAGTTTAGATCTAGTTTTAGTCCTGGTTTAGATCTAGTTTAGACCTGGTTTTAGTCCTGGTTTAGATCTAGTTTAGACCTGGTTTTAGTCCTGGTTTAGATCTAGTTTAGACCTGGTTTTAGTCCTGGTTTAGATCTAGTTTAGACCTGGTTTTAGTCCTGGTTTAGATCTAGTTTATACCTGGTTTTAGTCCTGGTTTAGATCTAGTTTAGTTTTCAGTAATGAGTAGAAATACAAAAAAAAGATGAATCTCGGTGAATCTCCCCGAGTTTAAATGGGTGTGATTGGCTAATCCACCTGTCAATCAGGGACAAGCACTGGACTGCCTGTATCAAAAAAAAATATATCAGAGGACTGAAAAACATCACAGATTTCTGCAGAATCAAGGAACTAAACTCCACATTATGGCTCCTGACTGTGGTGGGGGTCGGGGCCGTTTAACAGAATAGTTTGACTTTGATGACACAGATTATATTCTGTGAAAACAGTCACACTTTCTTTACATATCAAACTGCACGCTCCTCACACTGAACACAAAAAGTCGTCCACTGTTCTTTGAAAACTGTGCACTCTGTCAACTTTTTGTACTTTAACATTTGTCGTTTTGCTGTCCTTAACTGTACTACAGAACTACAGTACTCTGCACTACAGTACTCTGCACTACAGTACTCTGCACTACAGTACTCTGCACTACAGTACTTTGCACTACAGTACTCTGCACTACAGTACTCTGCACATGCGACTGTCACTGTTTGATCTTGAGTTTGTCAGGTGACAAAAATTCAATGGCAAATTCAGCAGCAAATGTAAATACAACATATAAATACTTCATGGAAATATATTTTAATTGGAAAAAATCTACAAAATGCAAACGTGTTATTTGCCAAAAGTAATTTCAATAAATAGGCCATGACACTTTTGTGGATTGTCTCATAGGGCCAGTTCAGGTGGTGGGGGCAGAGGGGCTGGGGGGCCAGAGTTGACCCATGGTCTTTAGGTTGATGACCCCTGGTCTGAAGGGAGGGCAGTTAGATTGTATTTGTAAATGATTGTGACCAGTGAGCTCCTTGGTTTCATATGTGTCACTGAAATAAACCGTGGTCTTGAGAAGTGACGGAGGATCAAACTGATATTCCTCTGTATAAAAAATAGAGATCAGTGTGGATTTGCAAACAAAGGCAAATAAATAATAGTTTGAAGAAGGGAACTGGAATAGGCTCTAATCACGCTTAAGACATAAACCAGGAAGACATTTGGAAACATGTGAAGACGACTTCCGGTGTAGTTCTCAACACTGGACTCGACCGACTGTGATCAAACCCACTGAAGTAAATGTGATCAGTGGTAAAATGAAGACTGCAGACGTATGTGCTGTTTGGAATCATCTGGAATTTGGTCTCATCTCTTCTAATCACATGTACCAGTGCACTCGGAGTTGTGTGTCAGTGGAGAAATGATGAAAACTGAGGTCTGGTTTGAATTGTTGATTAGCCGAACATAACAGAACATTACAATGACATGGAGAGAGGGATGTGACAATAACCAAAAGATTGTAATATTGTACCATCAGAAGTCTCACAATAATATCATGGTCCATCACAATATATCAAATTACAAGATTTTTCACTTAAAAGTATTAAAAATGAAGGCAGTGCATAGGCCATGATCCTTTACTAACTTTACTACATATTAACATACTTTAAAGCTTATTTCTGTGGAATATGGCAGTAATGATTCAAACTAAAGACAAAGATAAAAATACAAAAATAGTGTATGTACAGTTCTGTTAAACCTTCCAAAATATCGCAATACTTACCATATCATGAGAGGCATATTGTGATATTGTACCGTGAGAACTGGATATCGTTACATTCCCACATGGAGACGAAGAAAACTGGAACATTCTCTCAGTTTTCTTAGATTTTGTCAGACTTATTACTGTGAACAGAGTCTGCCGGAAGTTATCATCGTATGTTTCCAAATGAATCCGTGTGTCATTCGATCATTTGTTTTTCAACATAAAACCAAAAATAAGAAGTCGAAAAAACAACAGTTTTCTTCATTATTTGTCTCCACAATAAAAAATTTAAAAAAAGGATAACGATTAGTTTTTTCAGTTTTTGATTTTGTGTTTAAATGGTTAATATGGGATAATGACCGTTTCCCGTTTCCGTGACTTAAACTTTGATGCCGGACTAAACCAGGATTAAACCAGGATAAAACCAGGATAAAACCAGGATTAAACCAGGACCAAACCAGGACTAAACCAGGATTAAACCAGGACCAAACCAGGACAAACCAGGAAAACCAGGACCAAACCAGGACTAAACCGTTTTCGGTCCCGGTCTCAGTCCCGGTCTCAGTCCCGGTCTCAGTCCCGGTCTCAATCATGGTGTGCGCCTGGTCTGGTCCCGGTCTCAGTCCCGGTCTGGTCCTGGTCCTGGTCTGGTCCCGGTCTCAGTCCCAGTCTGGTCCTGGTCTGGTCCTGGTTTGGTCCTGGTCTGGTCCCGGTCTCAATCACGGTCTGCTCCTTGTCTCGTCCCGGTCTCAGTTCCAGTCTCAGTCCTAGTCTGGTCCCGGACTGGTCCCGGTCTTGTCCTGGTCTCAATCACAATGTGGTCCTGGTCTGGTCCCAGTCTCAGTCCCAGTCTTATCCCGGTCTCAGTCACGGTCTGCTCCTGGTCCAAGTCCTGATCTCAGTCCCGGTCTGGTTCTGGTCTGGTTCCGGACCTGTTTTAGTCCTGGTTTAGTCCTGGTTCAGTCCGGCATCGCAGTTTAAGTCACAGAAACAGGAAACGGCCGTTATCTGTTTTTTTTTTCCATTTTTCATTTAAACACAAAATCAAAATCCATTTTTTTTCATTTTGGTTTTAGAGACAAATAATGACGAAAATAGTTGTTTTTTTGTTTTCTCATGTTTGGTTTTATATTGAAAAACAAATGAACGAATGACACACGGATTCAAACATCTTCCTGGTTTGTGACACAAGCGTGAATAGACCATGTTCACCCTGATAATACTTTACTGGTCTATATTTTATGCAGATGTCCATATTTGTTTATCCCTGATTGGCTAAACCACCTGTCAATCATGCCCATCTGAACTCAAGAGATTCATTGGTGAAACTGCTTCTTCGTAAAGTGCTGAAGAAGTGTGTGTTCTAGATCTAGATAAAGCAAAAGTTTCAAATCAACGCACAAACATCAAATTCACATTGTACTGAATCCCCAGTCTGTTCACGGGTGATGTAAAGAGCGTCCACTAGAGGGCGGCGTTCCCCACAGAGAGGCCGAGCAGCAGTGTAATAGCAGAGGCGCTCCAGTAGTTGGCGCTAGAGGTGGGGGCGCTGTTGCACAGGTTGGTGTCGCAGCAAGTGTTGTAAAAAGTGAAGTTCAGTCCCAGCGCGTGTTTGTGTCCCGTCTGCCCGCACATGGACGCCGCTACACAGCTCCGCTCCGTCACCTCCACCTGGAAGTCCCCTGAACACACACACACACACACAGAGTTAAAGGGCCCATACTTTTCACACTATTCTGATCTGTTCTAATGTCGTTTCCTCATCACAAACAGACCTGGAGTTGTGTTTTGTTTCATTCACACATCTGTTATATACGGAAGCCAAGAGGGGTCACAACAAACACAAAAGCCGCAACAAATACAAATGCGACAACAAACCAAAAAAGCCACAACACGCCAACAGAAATGACCACGGGACTCTGTATTTGTTGCAGCGTTTGCATTAAAATAAACGCCACAACACAAACGCAAATGCCGCAACACATTAAAAAGCCGCAACACATTAAAAAGCCACAACACATTAAAAAGCCACGATGGAAGTGACCGCTGGACTCTATTTTCCGATGGACCGATCAAGCGGCAAGTGAAGAAAAAGAACTACAATGTGAAACGAATAATGATAAAACAATAAATTACTTTTACTTACGTTTCCAACTTCTCCGTTCCTTTACTTTTCACGTTGTAGTTCTTCTTCTTCACTTGCCACTTGATCGGTCCGTCGGAAAATAGAGTCCCGCAGTCACTTCCGTTGTGGCTTTTTAATTGTGTTGTGGCTTTTTAATGTGTTGCGGCATTTGCGTTTGTGTTGTGGCGTTTGTATTTGTTGCAGCGTTTGCATTAAAATAGAGTCCCGCGGTCATTTCCGTTGTGGCTTTTTTTGGTTTGTTGTGGCTTTGTGTTGTCGCATTTGTATTTGTTGTGACGTTTGTGTTTGTTGTGACCCCTCTCGGCTTCCTAAGTTATAGTTTAAAGGGCCCATCTCATGCAAAATCTACTTTTCAGAGTTTTCTACCTTCTAAGAGTGATGTGTGGGCCTTGTATTTGTCGCACAAGTGTTTTTTAGATTTATTCAGCGTTTTTAAACAAATTGCAGCGTATTTCTGCCACCCTCCCACGTGACAACGAACTAAAGCTGCTACAACGATGACGCAGCAGCTACACCTATGACGTGTTTGACGGAACAGAAAGTGCTTCACACCCGCCCCCCTCCCCTGCTCCACCACCTCCACCCCACCTCCACCCCGCATCGGCTGACAATTTTCACATGAAACAAAAGCGACAGCATAAGCTCATTGTTCTACACTGCAGTGAGCACGGTGTAATAAGTTGATCTACTAGTGTTTATTAAAACTTTATCAATCAGTAATGTTCATCTGATGTGGACGTGGTGCTTGAGCTTCGTGCTCCTCAAAGTCCTCTTCTGATTCTGGGTCCAACACATGCGGCTGAACGCGCTGTATCTCCATGATGAATAAAAGTTTATTCCTACCACTATCAGGGTGCACGCCTGTCTCCCCCTCCCTCCCTGAGATGGCGGAGGAAGGGCGGCTCACTCGTCGCCTATGTCACGTTTGGAGGGCGGAGCCTGTGCTTTCTCAGGATGGGCGGGGGGATGAGCAATAGCCGGACTTTCATAGTTCCTGGTCTGTTACTGACTCCAAGAAATCAGTAAGATTTCAGAACTATTGTGTAATGGATGTTCCAAAACCCAGATTGTGCTTGTTTATGTGCAGAAGATACAATGTGAAAAGAGTTATTTTATATGAGATAGGCTCTTTAAATGTCATCGATTTGAGCTGCCGAGGCACAGATGCGATCAACTTCCGTCCCTGAATTGTGTGTATATATTTTTTAAACAAATGTTTGTTAAAATGTCGTCCCTTTTTCTGTCCTCATCCATCATGTCGTGCATTTTTTTATTTATTTTTTTTGCAAGGTTGTTTACATTTCCAATTAAATGTGACTTGTATGTGATCTTCAGTGTGAACTTTAAATGCCCCAAAAGTGTCCCACATGAGGATTGGAGGACATAACGACTTCTAAACATGAACGCAGCATTGAGCACCTGGAGATTTTAAAGTTCCTCTCGTATCGGAGCCAAACATGTACAGAGGATTTGTTTTAAGGAGGAGATTGAGAAGGAGAAGGATGAGGTTTTTGGTCGTGGTGTTTTGTGGGGCAGTGGCAGCAACGTCTGTAGAAAGAAACGTGTGGGTACAGAGTCGCAGAGTGGTGGGATTGATCTGTGCTTCACTCACACAAAGCTCACACACAGTTTTCATCTGACGGGAGAAGAATGATTTCTGTAGGTGTGGCACAAGTCCCAGTATAAAGTCACTTCTATTCAGCCTTCGACCGAGACACAGACACCCACCTCAGACAAACATTCCCAAAGGCTGGTGCGATTATACTAGCGAAGACGACCAACTCCTCTAAAGCCAGGAGTTCAACCTGATGGAGGAGTGGGAGATAACACCCACCAACCCACATCAGGCCTCTGGGCCACCAGAACAGAACACCTTTCTAACTTAGAAAGGGAGCAGCTTGGACATCAACACCACCAGAGGTCTAAGGAGGAAGAGGAGAAGGGCATGACCTTAGTCACGTCTTGACTCCAAGCTGCCTCAGCTGCTCAAGCCAGAACCAGAAGAGAACTGTTCGTCCAAGCAGAAGAACTGAAGAACCCAGTCAGAACCCAGAACAGTCCCAGTCCCAACATATTGAGGGACTGCAGAAACCGGTTGCAGACCTGATAACGCTGTTGCAGCCAATCCTAGATGATTCCTGCAAAAAATCAGCAGAGTGGAAGATGGAAAAGCAGAGACTCCAGCAGGACTCTACTGATCTGAGTTCCAAACTCCAGGAAAAGTCTTTGGAGAATACACCTGGAGCATGCACTGGCCCAACTCAGAACAGACAGGTCATCTCCGGAGCTCAGACAACAAGAGGAGGCTGAGCAGAAGATCCAGATGCTCCAGGAACTAAAGCACATGCAGACACAGGTTCACAACATGGAGGAGGGGAAGGAGAACATTTTGTGGACCTGTGAGAAGCTGCAGGACAGCCTGAGGATGTCTGAGGAAGAGCACTCCATTTTGGAGAAGCGGTATGGTGCTCTGAAGCAGCTCTTAAAGAAGCTGGAGAAACAGCGCAGCCAAATGCGCAAAAAGAAGAGTGATCTGGTGCAGGAGGTGGAGCATGAGAAACATCAGTGCTGAGCTCCAGAAAGAAAACACAACCATTTTGAAGTCCTGTGAGGAGCTAAGCTTAGAGCGCTCCCTGCTGGAGGAGAAGTGCAGTGGACTAGAGGAGCTACTCAGGACCTCAGAGGAAGAGTGCTCCCTGCTGGTGACTAAGAACACTGCACTTCAACAGGAGCTCGAGCAGGAAAAACTGGACAAAGATGAACTGCTAAATGAGAAGGCCGCCCTCACCCCAGACCTGCCACGAGCTAAACGCAGAGCTCTCAGTGCATTTCGAGAGATGTGGTGCAGTGCAGGAAAAACTGAGCAGGTCTGAGGAAAAGAACTTCCTGCTCATTGAAAATAACTGCACTCTAGGGCAGGAAGTGAAGGAGGAAAAAATGTGGCAGAGCACAATTAGAGAATGAGAAGGCCACCATGTTGAGGACCCGTGAAGACCTCAAGGCAGAGAGAGACCTGCTGGTGGACAGATGCGGTGCACTGGACCACGCTCTGACATAGGAAGAGCCCTCCCTGCAGGTGGAGAGATATAGAACATTAGAACAGCTCTTGACAAAAGCAGAGGAAGAGCGCTCCCTGCTGATGGTGAAGAACAGGGCTCTACACCAGCAGGTAGAGCAGGAAAATCAAATAAACTGCTCTAGAGGAGGAGAAAACGGCTCTTAAAGACCTGTGAGGAGCTGAACACTGAGCGCTCCCTACAGGTTCAAAGAGTCAGCACCTTGGAGGAAAAGCAGAGGAGAACAGAAAAACAGCGCTCCCTGCTGGAGGAGGTGAGCGCAGCGCTGGAGCAGGAGCTGGAGAAGAAAAAGAGGAGGTGGTACAGGAGGCTCCTGTTGTGCACATGAACAATAAAGCTTAGCAAAATAAAACTTAATGTTGTATTCGTATTTCTAAACTGCGCTAGTATTAATATTGATAATATTAGTAAACAGTTACAGTTCACAACATATATTTTTGAACACACACCTTTTTGCACATTTTTAAAATAGAAAACCTAAAAAATGTTAACCTCAGTAATCTAAATGTAAATATACTGATCTTATTTTTCCAGAATATGCAATGATAAAAACATGGCTATTCATATACCCATTATTTATAGTAAAATAAAGACATAAATACAATAAAAATAATACATAAATACATAAAAAAAAATGACTACTGCCAATGATAATAATGATGATGATAATAATAATAATAATAATAATAATGAAATAAGTTATTGTTGTAATTATTGTAATTAATAATAGAGACAACCATTATAATCAGTATTATGGTTGTAGTAATAATAATAATAATAATAATAATAATAATAATAATAATAATAATAATAATAATAATAATAATAAATAATATTGTTGTAATTATTGTAATTAATAATAAGACAACCATAAATCAATTATGGTTGTAATAATAATAATAATAATAATAATAATAATAATAATAATAATAATAATAATAATAATAATAAATAATAATAAATAATAATAATAATAATAAAAATAAAATAAATAAAAAATACTTTTAGATTGCTTTCTTTGAGATTGTGACGGATGGTGAAAGATGATGAAAAGAAATGATGATGGTGAAAATAAATAGTTTAAGTATAGGGACTAAAAAAATTATTATGTCTATTTATACAAACAGTTTATGGTCCCATCCCAGATACAAAAGAGCCAGAGTCCTCCGTGTTTCAGGGCCCCGGTGCCACAGACTGAACACTGAATCTCTGAGTTATTCCAGGACTGAGCAGAACCTCAGGACACAGGTGATGATGAGGAGGAGATGTGCATGAACATGATCAAATGGAGTATCCCGGTTTCTTGACATAAACTTACACATGCGCAAGCGCAAAAATGAACTTAAATCAATTTAATAAACCAGGAAAAATACAAACCACGAGCTCCTTCAGCAGAGGAAGCTCGGGAGGTTTAACCAGCGGTGAGGAGCCACTGCACAGATCAAATCCAACAGATTCTTCATTAAAATGTTCTGCAGAAATAAACTCAACTTTACAACATATAAACCATAACAACTATAAATCCACATCAGCTCTGATCATATAATTCAGCTCTGATCACATTTGTTTACATTTTACAGAAACAAAACTTAAGACTACATGACTAATTAGCATAAACTGTCTTAGTTCAACAATAAACTGAATACATCACGTACATTTACACTCATAACAGAACATTTAAAGGGCCAATATCGAGCTCTTTTCTCAAACCGAAAACCGTTTATTCCACTTTCTGATGTCGTGTGGTGATACTGGAAGTGTTCCTGTGTTTTTAAACTCCACACACCTTCACTAGAATCATTTGAATCATTTCAGCCGTTCATCTGTTCACTTGAAAACCATCGCATTTCATGACATCACAAGGTGGAATCATAAGTCTAACATTTTACTTTATAAACACAGAGTTTCCTGGTACTTCTCTGTATTTATAATAGTTTTTGGGTGAACCTCCAGGTGTAGTCCTGTGAGCCAGGTCCATATGAACAAAACAGCGAAATAAAAACCCCAGGATCATGTAAAGTGGGTTAATACGAACATTTCATGACATCACAAGGTGAAACTGAGCATTCTGAGTTTTGGAGATGTAGACAGACTAATAATGCAGGATTACTCAAACATGTGTGAATGAAACAAAACACACTTCCAGGTGTGTTTTTGAGGAGGGAACAACATTGTAACATGGCTTAAACAAAAGTCAGTTGTGTGTTGTAGGAGTTTTAAAGTGTGAGGTGTGAGTTTAGTGAGCGGCAGACGTCCTCACCTCTGCGTCCGACTGCACGACTCGACAGACACAGCTGCTCCACAGGACACTTCACTGGGAACCGGATACACTCCCCTGGAGAGACCACCGGAAACACACACGTGTAACAGAAGAGAGGAGCTGAGCAGAAAGAGAAAGAGAGAGGGTTTAATACTTAATTTACACAGCACAGGGGTCTCCAAATGTTTTCCTCTGGTGAGCTGCTTTTACAAAACAAAAATGCCAGAGAGCTGCTATTTTTAGGGGTTGTAGGAAATTTAGTATAGAGGCTTTGCACTGTCACGTGACCCCTATAGCAACGGTATCTATGCCGCCATGACACCGGACACACTATGTCATTGACTTCAGCAGCATCAGAGAAACATGGGCAGGTTTTGTTGTGTATTTGGTTGTTCTAGACGCTCTGAAAGGGATAAAACAATTTGTTTCTTCACTGTTCCTCTGGAAATGACTCATCAGGATCAAACAAGGGAATTATCGAAAAAAAGACGCGGATTATGGCTAGAGAACATAAACCGCGAAGAGATTTCCAATGTTACCATCAAGACACCCGAAGTTTTATCAAGGTATTTGCTATTTAAACTGTTTCATAGTTTATTTAAAGAGAAGCACATTTACTGAACTAAAATTTAAAAAGTAAACATTTGCAGTGTGAGTGGCAGTAGAAACTGTATCTTCCAGTGCACATATAAACATGTCACTCGTCGTAGGACCCATGTTTTCTTTATTGTCTTGCTTATCCATAACTATGTCTTCTAGAATGAATCGCTTTTTGTGAGTGGATCTTTGTAACGTTTGCGAGGATCTTTTCATGGCCGATTCTTTCGAGGTTCGGCTCACAGACTCTTCTCATTAAATAAGCTATGAAACAATTTAAATAGCAAATACCTTGATGAAACTTCGGGTGTCTTGATGGCAACATTGGAAATCTCTTTATGTTCTCTAGTCATAATCTGTGTCTTTTTTTTCGATAATTCCCTTGTTTGATCCTGATGAGTCATTTCCAGAGGAACAGTGAAGAAACGAATCGTTTTATCCCTTTCAGAGCGTCTAGAACAACCAAAATACACAACAAAACCTGCCCATGTTTCTCCGATGCTGCTGAAGTCAATGACATAGTGTGCCATGGTGCCACGGTGTCATGGCGGTGTAGGTACTGTTGCTATAGGGGTGACGTGAGAGTGCAAAGCCTCCTATATTAAAGAGCCACAGCAAGCCTTAGATGAAGTACAGACTGCAGGGCTTAACGCTCAATTCAGATTTTTTGTGAAATCCGATGTTTTTGCGAGGTCCTTCACATTTCCAGTTAAATGTGACTTGTATGTGACTCCAGTGTGAACATTAAATGGCCCGAAAGTGTCCCACATGTGACACTGGAGACACGATGACGTCAACCGCAGTGAGCGTCTCTGTGTTTACAGAAGTTGTCCAAACATGGACGCAGCATCGAGCACCTGGAGATTTTAAAGTTCCTCTCGTACCGGAGCCAGAACATGAACAACTTACTTGTTTTAAGGAGGAGACTGAGAAGGAGAAGGACGAGGTTTTTGGCTGCAGCATTTTGTGGGACAGCGGCAGAAACGTCCGTTGAAAGAAACGTGTGGATGTGGAGATGTAGCCGTGAGTGGTGATGTGCTTTGCTTCAGTGCTTCAATGTAACAGTCTATTATGTTCATGATTAAGTATATGACTGAAGAAAATTACCTACTACTACTACTAAACTAAACTAAAAACACATTCCACTGTGGGGCTGTTGGGAAGTGAGGCGGCAGAGTGTTCCAGAGCTTGGGCCCGGTCGCAGAGAAGCTCCTGACATCCAGGTTTTAAAGGGATAGTTTGGATTTTTTTGACATGAATCTGTATGGCATCCACACTGACTTACCCCCGACAGTGTCCGGTGAGCCAAGATACTGACGAAAAGTAGTCCGGCAAGTTGGCAGGAGACACGAAAATAACGTGTTTTTGTTCTCAAAACAATATGTGTTCAAAAGAGTGATATATTTACATCACAAAACCTTTGTCCTCAAAAACGTCAGACCTCATAATCACTTGGCCCTATTTTCTCTCCGTTCGTATCACTGCGCGCGCTGCTGCCAGGTGACAGCCGCGCACAGATCCATCACTTTCTGCAACTGTTTGGCAGTGTTTATGTGCTCAGACCATGGATCTATTAAAATAACTAGATACAGAATTGCTGCTTGTAGCTGCCTCCAGTTGATGTAGTGTCACTCACTGGGCCAAGAGAAGATTTTTCTCATAGAGGCAATGTAATCACAAACTGCTCGTGTTTGTCTGACAGGGACCTACAATTTTCAAAAATTTTGGATTTTGTGGCAATTTTTGTCTATTATTAGATCATAAACTTTTTCTCAGCTCAAAATCCTTCAGTTGTCTTAAACGCTTTATAATCGTTCACTCCAGCTCCGCTCTGCTTCGCTCTAGCTCCTCTCGCTCTGATTGGTCAAAGTGAACACGTGATACACGAGCGCGCACTCTGTGTATGCACTCACGTGCATTTGCGTGTGCCTGTGGGAGAAAAGACACTACTGCACATGCTCAGTCGGCCCACAGCCACCGGAAGTACCTCGTCGGGCTAAAGGCGAATCTGGAATCATGCACCATTGAGCTCGGCCCATTGACTTGAACGGGCGGCCATTTTGGAACCTGGGGGCTTGGCTCAGACCGCTGCGATGTGAGAGAGCTAATGTGAGAGCTAGAGCGATAAGTATATATGCTTGTATAAGCTATATAAGAATATATGTAAAACATGGTGTGAACTCTTGATTCTCCAGGCTGTAACAACAAATATCTGTTTGAATCTCCACACACATTTCACCATTTTCCTGTCACGGACTTTGCTCTGAGGAAACTTTGGCTTCTTGCCTTCAATGTGGAAACCAAAGATAAAAAAGCTTCGTGTGTGCAGTGCGCAATTCAGCGATGAAGATATGTTCCTTCATGCCCAGGACAGAGGAAGAAATCTGTTTAGAAGAGCACTGCTGTACCTGCACCCAGGTAAGAACAAAGAGGTGCTGTGTTTACAAGAGGACAGGCTCAAGAATCAACAGTAAATCACTCAGTGTCATATCACCAGGGAAGCTTCGACAAAACGTAACTTTATAAGTCGACTGTTATTACTATTGTAAATGTCTCTTACACTATTGGCAGCAGCGACGTGGACGTGTGGATGATTCATGTTTCTATTAGTCGTCCATGCCTTACCTTGCACTTGCTGTAGAGAAGCAAAGACTAAGTTATCGTAACAGAAGATGTTTTGTCTGTTAAAAGAAACTAAAAAGCCCAGACTTTACTGAACCATATAAAAAAATATTATTGATAGAAGAGGAGACACGTCCACGCAGCAGCAGCATGATTTAGTCCTGGTTTAGTCCTGGTTTAGTCCTGGTTTAGATCTAGTTTAGATCTAGTTTAGATGTAGTTTTGACCTGGTTTTAGTTCTGGTTTAGACCTGGTTTAGACCTGATTTAGATCTAGTTTAGATGTAGTTTTGACCTGGTTTTAGTTCTGGTTTAGTCCTGGTTTAGACCTGGTTTAGATCTAGTTTAGACCTGGTTTAGTTTCCGGCAATGAGTGGAATTACCGGGAAAAAAAAAAAAAAGCCCGAAATGTGAAAACAGGAAAATACCGCCGTGTAATCCATTTATAACTGTAATCCAATTACCACTTACCTCACTGAAACAGTAACTGTAACTGAATACAGTTACTCATAATTTGTACTCTGATTACATAACTCCGGTAAATGTAATCTGTTACTCCCCAACTCTCCCCTCCCCCTCTCCTCTCTCACGGGCAAAAAACACATCCAACTTTTAATAACACTAAACTGGTTGCACTGTTGCATTTTTTTTTGGTCATGATTCTCAGGTCTCTGTGTGAATGTCCCTGTCTGTGTATGTTACATGACACACCCTCATCATGCTGCTATAAGAACGTCTCATGTTGTACTGAGGCCACTCCGGGTTAATGTCTACACTTGGGTTTAAGGGGTATTTATTATTTATGGGTTTGCGCTTTATGGGACGCTCCAAACGCAATTTCGTTGTTCTCTGTGACAATGACTAGAAGTTGAAATAAACATAAACAAACATAAACATAAACATAAACACTGGACGTGATGGTTCCAGTTGTGGCTCCAGTTTCAACTTGTACCACTTCTCTGTCCCTCTTCTCTCTCTCTTCTAACTCCATCTGGTGAATTTCAGCATCAGTATATTCGGGTTCATAAAGATCTCCCCTCGGCTCTGTGCTAAAGACAATGTCTTCATCATCGGTGTCGTAGTCAGACATGTTGTGACTAACATTCCCAGCAGTAAGCAAAGTGAAACAGGCGCGTTTTATGCCCCACGAGCTGGAGCTGGACCCCGGACCTCAGAGCGTACTAGAGTGTACATCTGGATGAGGTGCGAGACGTCCATTCAAAGCTTTTTGTGAAGGTAACAACATTATAAAATGATTTCAAGCTGAGAGGAGTCAGTTTTGTGTCATATAGAACCTTTAAGTTAAACGCATCACTTACCCACAGCGACCAGAGAACTCAGGAACAGCAGCACGCACAAAACCCACGCCATCTCCTCTCTCTTCTGTCTTCAAATTCCAAAATAAAGCCAAAATCTAAAGTTTTTCCTCTCCTCCTTCTCTTCCTCTCCTCCTCTCCTCCTCCTCCTCTGCGGTCAGACAGTTCATGATTTCGTCGGCTGCGCCAAATTTCGTTAAGCTGCTTCTAATATTGCGTCAATTAGCTGCAAAGATCCACCAGAGGAACTTTAAATGCAATTAATCTCTCCTCTCCACAAGCATGTTTTAAGACTTCCTACGCACGGTTCACCCAGCTCTTGAATCTCCTCTTAAAGCTCTAATGAGTAACGTTTAGCTGGAGTTTAGTGCGTAGTGGTGGAGTAATTGGAGTCTTATGACCAAGAAAAGCCCAAAGGAAAGAAAAAAAAAAACAAGAAGAAATCCACAAAAATGTTGAAATTCTGAAATAACAAAAAATAACACTGAATCTTATCTTCAGCCTGAGTTAGTTTAATAAATCGTGTTAAAGATTTTGGCCTGATTCCTGATCGTTGTGATGAGGGAAGTGAGTTAGAGCTGTCCTCGTTTCTCACAGCGAACAAAAGAACTGTTGTTTTGACCCCAGCGAGTTTTAAAACCACATTTCAAGAATGTTTCTTATCATTTGTATGTGGATGACTTACAACTGTATGTTCTTTTAAAGAAACAGAAATGGACAGACTAAAAACCCTCCTGCAGTGCTTCTTTTGTATAAAAAACAAACTTCTTACAACTTAATGATGAAAAAACAGAAACTCTTATTCTGGCACCAGATGAAAAAATTCCTCAAATTAAGGATCACCTCGTCTCACTGAGCCCCTCAGTCCAATCCAGCGTTAGAAATCTAGAGTGCTGTTGGACAAATCCATGTCTTTAGAGGAGCACTGCAGCCAAGTGGTTAAAAGCTGTTTTTATCAGCTTCAGAACATCATTAAACTCAACCAATTTTATCAAATGCTGATCTTGAAATGATTGTTCACTCTTTTATTTCATCTCATTTAGATTATTGTTATTCTTTTTTTACTTTAACTTCTTAGGTTCTTTTTAAAGACAATGCAGTAAAGTGTATTTACCTTGTTGACATGTTTCGGCTGCTGCTGCATCTTCAGAACTGTCACCGGTGTTGGTGGTGACGTGTCGTATATCAGCTGTTGTTACTTCCTGTAGGCGTGGTCAGACCTGATGGACCTGCAGGTCGCTCAGACTGACCACGCCTCCCGTCGCCCGGTGTCTCTGGAGTCGAAATAATAAAACCACTCATCGGTCAAACTAAATTCCACTGCAAGAATGCGAAACAATTGGCACAGGAACTAAAAAACATTACAATAGCACCGGATGAAATACTCATATCACACGACGTCATATCACTGTTCACCAAAACACCCATGGATGTCACACTACACATAGTACAGGAAAAACTTAAAAAGGACAGAACACTCAAAAAAACGCACAAATCTAACAGTTGATGACATTACACAATTATTACATTTTGTGGCCAAATCTACATATTTTCAGTACAACAGCATAATTTACAGACAGAAAGAGGGGTTTGCAATGGGAGATCCACTATCAGCAATAATGAGCAGTTTTTTCATGGAGGACCTGGAACAGAAAGCATTCAACACCGCACCACCACAATGCCGTTTAACCTTTTGGAAACGCTACGTAGATGACATCCTGGAGAAAATACTGCAAGGACACACGCAAGAACTTACGGACCATCTCAACACACAAGACGACACAGGTAATATTCAATTCACACACGAGGAGGAGAAAGATGGAGCCATATCTTTTCTGGACATTAAAATCCACCACATCGCAGACGGCAGCATCAAAATGACTGTATACCGGAAACCTACACACACTGACCAATATCTGCTCTGGACATCCGAACATCCCACTGCACACAAACTTTCAGTAGTAAGAACATTATTGGAACGGGCCACACCGACAGGGAGGAAGAGGAGAGACATCATACAAGCACTCAAACAATGTCAATATCCCAGCTGAGCCATAAACAAAGGCAAACAACAAGTTATCAATAAAGCCAACAAACCCAGGAAAAAAATACAACAATCCAACACAGGGCAGCAGGACAAAAACATAGTCACACTACCGAACATCAGAGGAATAACCGAACCCATCCAGAGAGAAATGAAAAAACACAACATAAACACTGGAGTAAAACCAGACACAAAACTCCGCCAACAACTCGTACACCCCAAGGACAAAATCCCACAAGAACAAAAATGCAATGCCATCTACGAAATCCAATGCAAATCATGCAATAAATCATACATAGGGGAAACAGGCCGGGCATTTCACATCCGCAAAAAGGAACACCAAAAGGAATGCGAAAAGGAAACGTCAGGGAGACTCACCAGAACACAAAAAGATAAAGCAGAACAGGAAAACCTAAAATCCGCCATATCAGACACTGTAAAAGAAACAACCACATTCTGGATTGGGACGGGGCTCGGGTCATTGGATCAGAAAACAACAAGTTCAAACGCTGGATCAAGGAGGACGGTGAAATCAGGAAACGAGGCACGGACAGCATTAACCGTGATGACGGAGCGTTCCTCCTTTCACACACCTGGGACACCCTCCTCCAGAGACAACCGGGCGACGGGAGGCGTGGTCAGTCTGAGCGACCTGCAGGTCCATCGGGTCTGACCACGCCTACAGGAAGTAACAACAGCTGATATACGACACGTCACCACCAACACCGGTGACAGTTCTGAAGATGCAGCAGCAGCCGAAACATGTCAACAAGGTAAACACACTTTACTGCATTGTCTTTAAAAAGAACCTAAGAAGTTAAAGTAGATAAGAAGACAAAATGAACATCATTGGCTCTTTTTTTTACTTGTTTTAATGCTTCTACATTTAAGCGGCTTCAACGTGTACAAAATGCAGCTGCAAGGTTTTTAACAGGAGCAAACAGACAAAATCACATTACACCTGTTTTATCTTCTCTGCACTGGCTCCTGTTAAGTTCCATGTTGATTTTAAAATTTTGGTTTTAACTTACAGAGCTTTAAATGGACAGAGCCCCAGTACATGAGTGACTTACTGCCCCTACTATTCAGGCCGCTCTCTCCGCTCCTCTGGTCAGGGTCTCTTCATGGTCCCAAAGACCCAATTTAAAAACTCGGGGTGATGTGTGATTTCAGGCTGTGGCTCCCAAATTATGGAACACCCTGCCCCCAGCTCTACGTGAGACAGACTCTATAGACTCTTTTAAAAAAGCAGCTCAAGACACTGCTCTTTAGACAGACTTTTAGTTGTCTGTGTCTGTAATTCCTCTGTTCTTGTTTACGTTGTTTTTCTGTTGTTTTGCTCTGTAAAGCACTTTGTGATTTTTTTTTATCTGTGAAAGATGCTATATAAATAAAGATTTACTTACTTACATTTAAAGGTCCTGTATTACACAAATGGACTCTTGTAGCTTGAAGACATGTTAGAATTCTCTTACCTCTTCTAAAACAGTTCTGGAGTTGTTCTGTTTCATTCCCACATGCCTGAGTAACACTTTATTATTAGTCTGTCTACATCTGCAAAGCTCCAAATGCTCTGTTCCACCTTGTGATGTCATGAAGCGGTAGTTTTCAAGTGAACAGCTCCTTTAAGTTCACGGGAGCGACCCGGGAAAGCGCCTCATTTGTTATTAATGTTCTTATGTTGATTTAAGAAACAAAACAACAAAAACAACAAAATAGTGAAATAAAAAATGCAGAGCCAGTTAATACGAACATTTTAAGACCAAAATGACGAGTCAGTGGAGCTGAAAGCTCGCTCATGTTCACTTCCTGTCCTGGTGATCCTGGTGTTTTTATTTTTGCTATTTTATATGTAAATGAATTCCTATACCTAAAACGGAACTGTCTCCATGAGCTTCATTTGACTGGAGCTGAACACTTCGGGTGACATCACACTCCCTCAGTCCACTTCTTTCTACAGTCTATTACAATCTTACAGATACAACGGATGGAATCACAACTGAAGTTAATCTGCAGAGAGACACATCCAAGTTTGTCTCATTCTCAGTTTTTGGACAGAATCATGTGAAAGCTCAGAACCTCCAGAACTCCCTCCCTGAGCAGGTGCTGAGGTTTAGGCAGGGACCATTCAGATCACAGAGAGGCATTTTGGGTTTAAACCAACTGGATTTAAGCACTGAAACTGACAACCCAAATGAGAGAGTGTCAATCACACTCTCTGGAATCAGGAGGACAGGACACAGCTCCAGATCCTCTTGATTTTGGGGCCTTTTCAGCCAAAGTGTGTGGTTCTGGCTGCACAGGGAAACAGTTATCAGTAAAATCTCAATTTGATCTGAACATGTTTACCTCACATCCGGAGACAGGTCATAAAATAAAAATCTTACATTCTATAGGCGAGTTTCATTGTTGACAAAAGCGCGCGTTGCATGCTGGGAATTATTTTGGTCGGCGGCAAGAAACACTAATTCAACATGACGGACGGAGCGAGAAAGCACGTAAAGGGTATTGATCCTGGTTATTTATCCACTCTAACAGCAGAGGACCCAAGACCATTTGACCAGAAATTGGTCATAAGCATCGATGGAGCCAAATCACCCTTTTCAACCCCGACAAAAGGTGGAAACCAAATTTCTGGTCCAACTACCTGGACAAATATTCACTTTGGCGATATCCACAATGACTTGGTGGAAACTCCTGGGCCATTCACAGCAGAAAAGATGAAAACCTCCAAGAGTCTCGATGTGTTGTTGAACTTGTTGGAGTCCACGGTTTGTTAGGATCTTCTACGTTTGCTCTGTGGATATTTGAAAGCCGTTTAATTCTCCGTTAGTGGTTCTTTTCACTCAGAATACGAAAAAGACATTTTCCTTCTTCCGTGCTTCTATTTGTGCATCCGATAATGCAGCAGGAATTTACCATTATCGGGGAGAAATACACGAGGTTACACACTGTGTTTGACGCTATCGTGTTTCTTGCCTCCGACCAAAATATTTCCCAGCATGCAACGCGGGCTTTTAATAACAATGACGTCACAGCTGAAACTCGCCTATTCCTTTAAGGCTGATATCCAATATGTTAAAAAGTGCAAATATGAGCACAATCTATCAGTCTCCACCTGCTCACAAGCCCAGATGTCCTGGAGGGAGTTACCTGGATGAGCTGAGGCGCCTCTGGGAGCTGGGTCCCTGGGTCCCTGGGTGTCTGTGATAGACCTGCACCAGGGGCCGGTCCAGCCTCTCTCTGGACTGAACACTGAAACTGGCAACCCAAACGAGAAACTCATGTGAGGCTCATTCTGCTTTTTGACTGGATAATCGACTTGAACCAAAACATCAAATTATAACATGAACATAGGTCATGTTCTGTGAGGAGTTCTGTGAAGAAAGACACAAGAAAGAAACTAATTCTACTGTAGCTATAGAATTTTAATGAATTAAAAAAATAATAATTTTGCAATCGCACATTTTCAAGAATTAAGTAAAGTCCTTTTGTGGATCTAAGCCTCCCTGTGTCTCCATGTCTCCATATAAACACTGTCACCCTGCATTCCAGACCTCTACAAACATGTTCTGAAATACATGAGATTCTTGGATTAGTTTAAAGTTCAGATTTCAGTTTTCTCTCAAATATTAATGCCCTATTGTAAACCCAATCGTATGGAGAAAGAAAGCTTTCAGAAATATTCCTAGGATAGAATTCCGTGCATATTTGGCTGTAGTTGGACATAAAATAAATATTATTAAACCCTCGAATGAGTCCAGTCGTGTATAAAATGTGTTGTGTGTATTTTATCCATCAGAATACAAATTGAAAAGACTAAACCAGGTCTAAACCAGGTCTTAAACCAGGATTAAACCAGGACTAAACCAGGACTAAACCAGAACTAAACCAGGTCTAAACCAGGTCTTAAACCAGGACTAAACCAGGACTAAACCAGAACTAAACCAGAACTAAACCAGGTCTTAAACCAGGACTAAACCAGGACTAAACCAGAACTAAACCAGGTCTAAACCAGGACTAAACCAGGACTAAACCAGGGCTACACCAGGACTACACCAGGTCTAAACCAGGTCTAAACCAGGACTAAACCAGGACTAAACCAGGACTAAACCAGGACTAAACCAGGACTAAACCAGTAAACCAGGACTACAGGACTAAACCAGGACTAAAACCAGGACTAAACCAGGACTAAAACAGGTCTAAAACAGGACCAAACAAGGACTAATCTTAGACTTGAGAGAGAGGAAGAACCCCGAGCTCACAGAGCATTGTGTCCACAAAGTGTGAATAGGTGATGACTGCGCTTAGCCCAGTGGGGCGCTGAGCTCTGCGCTGGTCCTGCAGTCACCCAGTCACCCGACAGTGTACACAGACACACCTCCAGGCCAACACTCAGTCCCTGTTCAGTTCTAATTTAGTCCCAGTTTAATTATGGTTTACTTCTGGTTTAGTCCTGATTCAGTTCATACACAAAAGTCCGGCATCTCAATAGATGTTTCTTCTGCTCAGTAAATAAAGCCTGTGAAGTGATGATGTATTTTTGACAGTCGAGTCTCATTTGAGAATTCGTATTCGTAACTTGATGTTGTAACTTTTCAGTTCGTATTTTGATGTATAAAATATACATACAATATACACACACACATATATATATATATATATATATATATATATATATATATATATATCATAATTTTTTTCATAATCATACATTTATGTATGACTGGACTCATTCGAGAGTTTAAGAATATTTATTTTATGCTCAAGTACAGACAAATATGCACGGATTTACCAAATAT
This sequence comes from Boleophthalmus pectinirostris, assembly GCF_026225935.1. Lineage (NCBI taxonomy): Eukaryota > Metazoa > Chordata > Actinopteri > Gobiiformes > Gobiidae > Boleophthalmus > Boleophthalmus pectinirostris. Next base: position 2,828,544 of record NW_026571447.1, read on the forward strand.
GTACGGAATTCTATCCTATGCACATGAATATTTCTGAAACTGTACTAATATGAAAATAAATGCAGATAGAACAGCATTAAGAGACCAAATCTCACATTTGTTTTGAGCATTCGTCACACAGATGTGTTCCCATGATGAGCTGACCTCATTACAGATCCACTCACAGGCCCTAATTCAAACCATACAGCAGACACACACAGGACAGAACTCTGCCTAAAACAAGTGTAGTAGTAGTAGTAGTAGTAGTAGTAGTAGTAGTAGTAGTAGTAGTAGTAGTAGTAGTAGTAGTAGTAGTAGTAGTAGTAGTAGTAGTCATAGTTGACCAAAAAGGTGCAAATGTATCTGCACAAAAATTACAGAAACAGGTAAACGAGGCAATTAAAACACCTTATACACAGTTTAGTAGCGAAAAAAGTGGATTTAATGTTTAGTTCCACTTTAATAATGTCTGCATTGAAAAATATACTTTATAACATACACCTCTGTTTCAGTGAGGTGTTTAGGCGCTGGAGCTCCCTCTGCTGTCAGCAACAGGAATGAACAGTGGCAGAGTACACAAATGCCACCCTCATAAACACTCTGCTCATTATACTCTCAGAGCCATGATGGTGATGGTTTATGGTAGTGTTTCCCAAACTTTTTTTTTTCTGGGGACCCATATTTAAAAGGTGGATTTGATCATTATTTAACATTAAAGAGGATATTTTATTGTTGACTGAGTGATTGTCTCTCTGAACAATTAGTATTACTCCAGTTTTAAACATTGAAGCAACAATAAAAGGATTCAGAAGTCGCCTATTTGGACATTAAATACAGAACTTTTCTTTTTCTTTTCAACATTCAACTGAACCAGCAATACTGGCACAAAATAGTCAATAAAATAATTACAAAAAGAGATTAGAATTGATACAAAACATGTCTTTTCATTTCAACATTTCTACTGAAATAGGTGGGCCTGTCTGTGTTTTTGTAGTGCGTTCCAGTCTGCAGGAGGAGACGCAGCAGCAGATCAGTGTCAGAAGTGGATATTACAGATCTACAGGCAGATCTTTACAAGGTGACCCCAAAAAAATCTCTTGCGACCCACGTGAGGGTCACGACCCAGTCTTTGGGAAATGATGGTTTATGGACATAAAAACTGCACAGGAGAAGTCCTGGACTTTTATCTGTGACACTGAGTTTAGCAGGTTAATGAAACAAGAGTGAATGAAACAAAGTAGAGCTCCAGGTGTGCATGATGTGTGCTGTGTGAGTCTACTGAGCACAGGAGAGGGCCGTGCTGCTCCGGAGTGCGTCCTGCTGGAGAAACACCGGTACTGCGCGCTTGTCCACATTTCTGCGCCTCATCCTCAGCAGGGCACAGTCCACTGCAGCGGCGGAGCTCTTCCTCTGGAGGTCGCTGTGGAGCAGGGCAGAGGAGCGCCGCAGACGATCAAACTCTGCCTGCCGAGACGAGAGGCAGCGAGCCAACACCGCACTGCCCTGAAGGAGGCACAAGAACACACAGTGAACTCAGCAAAGCATGTTACAACTGACTCTATTCACATTTATGTTACAAACCAGGAAGACGTTTGGAAACATGTGATGACAACTTCCGGTGTATTTCCCGACACTGGACTCACCGACCGACTGTGATCAAACCCACTGAAGTAAATGTGATCAGAGGTAAAATGAAGACTGCAGACGTATGTGCTGTTTGGAATCATCTCATCTCTTCTAATCACATGTACCCAGTGCACTCAGAGATGTGTGTCAGTGAGAAATGATGAAAACTGAGGTCTGGTTGGAACTGTTGATGAGCAGGAACAGAACAGAACACTACAATGACATGGAGATGAAGAAAACTGGGCCTGGGAAGGTGTCATCACATGTTTACAAATGTCTTCCTGGTTTGTGACGAGCATGAATAGAGTCTATACAATGTGGGAAACAGATTTACTCAGACTTTCTGATTGGATATTCATCTTGAACCAATACACCAAATTAGATAAGATAAACAACCTGAACATCATGTCCAGTGTTTTTGTAATTAAGGATAAAACAGTATTTGTTATCTTGCCTGATCAGCCAGTCCCTTCTACTCTCTGTTTGAATCCAGAAGGGTCTGGAACTGAACCAGTGAGTGTGAAAAACCTCATTTGTATCACATGTCTCTCAAATGCAGAAGACATTCATATCATTCATAAGAAAATATATCACTTCTTTTACCTGAAATAAGTCATAGTTTGGTGTTTCGATTAATGATTCTTTAAAAATCTGCAGTTTCTCAGTCCTTTAAGTAGATTTATCTCCTTTTTTAATGTGTAAGCAGTAGAGGTGTAAAGGTTCATGTATTCGTGCCGAACCGTTTCAGTACAGGACGTTCAGTTCGGTGCAGGGCTGTGCATGAGTGAGTTCGTGCAATTAGTGTGTATTTACATTCCACCACTACATGTGCAGCTACACGGAGGCTCGGCTCTTTAATATTCAAGAAGGAACTCGTCCGTGATTGGGGCAGTGTTTCCCGCAGCGCTTTATAGTTAGGGCAGTCGCCTTAACAGCAATTGCCCCCCACCTTGACTACATCCCTCCAAACCACGAGAATCTTCACAAAACTATGGTCATTGTGCCCCGGTCCTCACTTTTGTCTTTCGCCTGCACGGAATTTGGAATCACAGAATGGTTTTGCATTTTGTTCCCATTCTGTACTGAAAATGAACCGAACTGTGACCTCAAAACACCCATAGTAAGCAGCCATGTTTGTTTTTGGTGCAAACAAAGCATGTTTCTCTCCGATTGGGTAATCCAATGGTGCCAAACTCAAATTCACAGAGGCCAAAATTAAAAACTGGGTCATGGGCCAAACTAAATGTTTATTGAAAAATTCAAACAACATCTGCATGTTTTCTCTTCTTTTGAGATCTGTAATGTTAAACCTTTTCTTATTAAAATTAATGTTTAATAAAAGTTTTGCTTAAACATTGAATCCAGAACAAGCAGAATATCAAATAATAACATTTTAAATAAATAATGTCTCTATAGTCTCTCTGTGTGCAGTGGGCAGCTCTAATACAGATTTGATATGATCTCGCGAGCCAAATATAATTATATTGCGGGCCAAATTTGGCCCCCGGGCCTGAGTTTGACAGGTCTGGGTTAATCTGTCTGTCAATCACAGCCTCAGGAATCAGGGAGAAAAGATCCAGATCCTCTCATCTTTGTAAAATTTTGTCAAAGTCTGTGGTTGTGGCTGTCCAAGAAAATTGTTATCAATAAGAGATATATTTAATTTGAACATGTTTACCTCACATCTGCGGACACAGTTGGTAAAATTTTAAATTTAAATCTTACATTCTGTTCCTTTAAGGCTGATATCCAGTATGTTAAAAAGTGCAAATATGAGAACAATCTATCAGTCTCCACCTGCTCACAAGCCCAGATGTCCTGGAGGGAGTTACCTGGATGAGCTGAGCCGCCTCTGGGAGCTGGGTCCCTGGGTGTCTGTGATAGACCTGCACCAGGGGCCGGTCCAGCTTCTCTCTGGACTGAACGTCTCCACTGCTCTCTGGACCCTACAACAACAAGCAGCAATCAATACTCATGTCCCTGCAGCAGCACAACCAGCAGCCTCCTCAGCCTAGACTGAATATCTCTGCTGTGCCCCAGACCCTACAGCAAGAGAGGAAGCAACAATACGATACAAGTTCATCTTTGTTGATTTATACTGACAAACAAGAGGTACCTACAAAGATATGAACCATAAACCAGGTCAACAAATCTGCATATGACAGTTTTTTTTTTATTATGACTTGGTTTGGTGGTAAATATTTAGCATTTTTACAGAAAATAACAAATGAATCCCTCTCTGTATGTAATCAATACACAAAATCCCATCAAAAATGAATGCAAAAGGAACACATTAACTTAAAAAAGACCTTTTGTACTTGTGTCTGGTATACAGTTATAATCTGTGACACCCATAGACACCCGCTTTTAAGTGTGTTGACTTCTGTATTTAGAAAACTGTGGTGTCCAGTGTGAGCTGACATTACTGTAAACGTCATCTGTGGATAGCAGCACATCACACTAGAGCAGAGGATTTCATTTCATTTGTACCAAAATAACTACATGATGCTGTCCTATCCTACATGCATCACTGATTAAGAAAACTAACGTATTTTTCTGACTATAAATCGCACTTTTTTCATGGTTTGGGTAATTTCTGTGACTTATACTTCGGTACGACTTATATATTAAAATTGGCACACTGAAATGCGCTAGAGGACGCTCTAGTCTTGTGGGTCAGTATCTGCTGCTCCTGTTCCTCCTGTACCACTGTCACTTCACTCTACTGCACATGTCTCCTGCAGAAAGAGCCTCTGTCCTGTCTGTGTCATGTCAGTCGATCGCACCATTACTGCAGTACTAGTGAAAATTTTAAATAAAAAAAACTGACTGAGAAGACTGAACACAAATGCCCCCAAAAAGAAAATCATATTTTGCAGATTACAAACTGCAAGTCATGAAATCTGCAGCTGAAAACGATAATCGAGCAGCAGAAAGAAAATTTGGAGTGAGAAAGAAACTTGTGACACCGGGAGGATGCACCATGAAACTTTCCTGAAGTCACTGGATGGATGGACAAAGTCTGGACTTCAGTGACACTGAAACCATCCTGTCGGGATTCAGAAAGACCCGAATAATTCTAACTGGAACTGATGCTGAGTCTGACGACAGCGACACAGAAGAGGAAGCGACGCTCTGTTTACCTCCAGAGGTCGAGGCCGAGTTGTTCAGAAGTGACACAGGAGGATGAAGAATTGAATGGATTTAGTTGATTTGGAGTGAGATGGAGAGTTTGGTTAAACTTGTTCTGTTCTGTTGTTTATGTTATAGTTGATCTGAAGAACTGTTCATATGTGACGTTAACAGTCTGTTCTTCTCTCTTCTATTCTTATTACTAGAACTTGACTTTCAACAGGAAATGTCAGTTCCTGGTCTCTGATTTTATCAAATAAATTTCCCCCAAAAAGTGCGACTTATAGTCTGGAGTGACTATAGTATATAGTATATAGTATATAGTATATAGTATATAGTATAGTATATAGTATATAGTATAATATAGTAAGTACAGAGCAGTGGAAGTGTACCAATGGAAATCCATCCAGACACAGGGAGAACATGCAACTCTGCACAGAATCACTGTGAGGTGAGTACAGGTGCTGAAGGCTGATACTCACAGGCCATTTGTAACCAGGAGGTCAACATATAAATTGTGTTTGTGAGATGTCATGAAAAGCACTTTAAACTATACACTGTGATCTCAGCCTATTGGCCGGTGCTGGTGACCTCTGACCTGAGCGCGTCCGTGGCTGTGGAGGATCAGGTCCATCTCTCTCTGTTTCCGGTACAGGGCCTGTCTCGTGGCTCCACACATCACCGCCAGGGACTGCTACAGAGAAAACAAGGGAGAAAATACACTCAGCTGCAAATAAACGCTCTTGTGCTTGGTTTTCACTACTGCGAGAAAATATATGTCAGGCATGTGTTCAAAGTTATTTATATTTGAGTGTGAACTTCTCCATAGATCTGACTTGTAACCTGGCCTAAAGGTGTCACCTGCTTGGAGAAATACAGCAGAAGGCACATCTCCCTGAAGACATACAGGGGGAAAGCCCACAGCAGGAAAGTTACATACTGGATCTTTAAGTTCATTCATGACATTTCTTACTATTAGAAAACTGTGGTGTCCAATAGGAGCTGATGTTGCTGTAAATGTCATCACAACAAATTGCTGCATGCTGGGGCCCCTCCTGTGGACAGCTGCACATCACACTAGAGTAGAGTTTTTTTTTTTTTAAGTTTGTACCAAAACAACTACACGATGCTGGAGAAGGAAGTGTGTACATCACAATGGGCGTGAAAACGGGGATTGATCTGCAAAATGGCGTCTTGAAAATAAGTGATTAAAGACGACTCAAAAATGCACAAATCACTGCAAATATAACTTCAGAGGGTCGATGTGAAGACTCTAACGTACCAGGGTTAAAAGTTCTGAAAACTCCATTTTGCTTTCAAATAAAAAGGGACTTATGTCAGTTAGGCTGCATTCAGACCACAGTCTGAAGTGACCCAAATCCGATTTTTTTCTCCCCTGTGCTCCTGTGTCTGATCTTTTAATGACAATCCGAATGTCACAGATCTGATTTTTTCAAATGTGACCCAGGCCACTTGGATATGTGCTCCTAAAACCGATACATATCTGATGTTTTGACATGTGACTTCAGTCTGAACAGCCAGGTCACATTCATCCCACCTACAGGTCATCAACAAACGTCACTATTCTGCACTTGAAGTAGGCAGAAACTGGAAGAAAGCCACAACCAAGGAGGGCGACAATGCAAGAGAATTTTCAGGCTCTGGAGATTTGGAGTCTAGTCAATGGATCAATGAATCGATCTCCTTCTTAAAACAAATAAGCTGTACATGTTCTGGCTCCGGTACGACAGCAACTTTAAAATCTCCAGGTGCTCGATGCTGCTTCTGTGTTTAGGCGACTTCTGTAAACACAGAGCACGCTCGCTGTGTGTGACGTGTGTGTCCTCCGTGTGTCCTCGTGTCCTCTGGTGTTCATGCGGGACATTTATGGGGCATTTAAAGTTCAAACTGGAGATCACATACAAATCACATTTAACTGGAAATGTGAACAACCTTGCGAAAAAATCTGATTTCACTAAAAAATCCTAATTAAGCATTAAGCCCTGCAGTCTGAATGGAGCCTTAGTCTACATTCCAGACTAAATAAAATGATCTGAAAACAGCTCTTCAGATTTGAGCAGCCGTGTTTACCTGCAGACTGACGGTCTCTGCCACCTTCTTCACCAGCCCGTCATTGACCGTCTGCTGTACCGCTCTCTGCCTGAGGAGGGCGCTGCTCAGCTTCTGTCGGATGGTCTGTCTGAGGAGCTGGGACTGTTTCATGGAGGAGCTGGACGAGTCTAGAGCCTCTTTACACTCTGAGCACAAGGTCAAATACAGACACAAACATCAGACTGATCTACACCACCAGTCAAAGGTTTGGACATGTCTCCCTTTTTCTTTTTTTTTTAAATTTGTACTACTTCTTACACATACAAAAGACAAATATGTGAATTAAGATATGACATTATGTAGTAAAGAAAAACAGTTAAAAAATTCAAATCAAAGGGTGGATACTTTGAGGATCTGAATAGAAATAAAATATCTTGACAAAAAAATGTTTAGATATTAAAAAAAAAAAAAAAAATCAAAGAAAAAATGAAGATTCAGTTTAAACACAGCACCACACGTCCAGGAAGTCTGACATATGAATTGCTAAGAAACTCATTTAATTATTATTATCAATTATCAATTTATATTTTAACACCAGGATTCTGTTCTGGTGTTAAAATATAAGAAGAAGAATAAAAATTGCAATTACTCTTGCAGCCCTCCCTGGGGTGTAGTACTTAGAGTGTCGTACCTGGGCTGTAGTAGCTGGGGAGTAGTGGCTGGGGTGTAGTATCTAAAATGTAGTACATAGGGTGTAGTACTTGGGGTGTACAGTCTGAGGTGTAGTACCAGGTGTATAGCACTTGGGGTGTAGTATCTGTGGTGCAGGGCCTGTGGTGTAGTGCCTGGAGTGTAGTACCTGGGGTGCAGGGGCCCGTTGGTGTACTACCTGGGGTGTAGGGGCCCATGGGGGTGTAGTACCTGGGGTGTAGGGGCCCATGGGGGTGTACTACCTGGGGTGTAGGGGCCCGTTGGTGTACTACCTGGGGTGTAGGGGCCCGTGGGGATGTAGTACATGGGGTGTAGGGGCCCGTGGTGGTGTAGTACCTGGGGTGTAGGGGCCCGTAGGGTGTAGGGGCCCGTGGGGTGTAGTACCTGGTGTATAGGGGCCCGTAGGGTGTAGGGGCCCGTGGGGGTGTAGTACCTGGCGTATAGGGGCCCGTGGGGTGTAGGGGCCCGTGGGGGTGTAGTACCTGGTGTGTAGGGGCCCGTGGGGGTGTAGTACCTGGGGTGTAGGGGCCCGTGGGGGTGTAGTACCTGGGTATAGGGGCCCGTGGGGGTGTAGTACATGGGGTGTAGGGATCCCGTGGGGGTGTAGTACCTGGGGTGTAGGGGCCCGTAGGGTGTAGGGGCCCGTGGGGCTGTAGTACCTGGTATAGGGGCCGTAGGGTGTAGGGGCCCGTGGGGGTGTAGTACCTGGCGTATAGGGGCCCGTGGGGTGTAGGGGCCCGTGGGGTGTAGTACCTGGGGTGAAGGGGCCCGTGGGGTGTAGTACTGGTGTGTAGGGCCCGTGGGGGTGTAGTACCTGGGGTGTAGGGCCCATGGGGGTGTAGTACCTGGCGTATAGGGGCCCGTGGGGTGTAGTACATGGGGTGTAGGGCCCGTGGGGGTGTAGTACCTGGGGTGTAGGGGCCCGTGGGGGTAGTACCTGGTATAGGGCCTGTAGGCTGTAGGGGCCCGTGGGGGTGTAGTACCTGGCGTATAGGGGCCCGTGGGGTGTAGGGGCCCGTGGGGGTGTAGTACCTGGGGTGTAGGGGCCCGTGGGGTGTAGTACCTGGCGTATAGGGGCCTGTGGGGTGTAGGGGCCCGTGGGGGTAGTACCTGGCGTATAGGGGCCCGTGGGGTGTAGGGGCCCGTGGGGGTGTAGTACCTGGGGTGTAGGGGCCCGTGGGGTCGGCTGGGCTCTGGCTCGGTGCGCTGGTGGTGCTCGTCCTCTGGTTTTTCCTGATCCACTGAGAGGAAGAAGCTCCAGAACCAGAACACGCTCAGAAGCACAGGCCAAGAGACGACGACTGGACAGAGACAGAGACTGACGAGAGGGACACAGAGGGACACAGAGGGACACAGAGGGACACAGAGGGACACAGAGGGACACAGACACACAGACACAGAGGGACACAGAGGGACACAGACACAGAGGGACACAGAGGGACACAGAGGGACACAGAGGGACACAGAGGGACACAGACACAGCGGGACACAGAGGGACACAGACACAGAGGGACACAGACACAGAGGGACACAGAGGGACACAGAGGGACACAGAGGGACACAGAGGACACACAGAGGGACACAGAGGAACACAGACACAGAGGGACACAGAAGGACACAGAAGGACACAGACACAGAGGGACACAGACACAGAGGGACACAGAAGGACACAGAGGACACAGAGGACACAGAGGGACACAGAGGGACACAGGGGGACACAGAGGGAGAGAGAAAGAGAGGGAGGAGATTGCTCAGTCATGCATGAATCACTCCAAATACAACTTCAGAGGGTCATTGAGAAGAAACCACTATAACATGATTAAAAGTTCTGAACCATAGATCTGCTTTAAATGGTGTTTTTAAACAAAGTGTTCAGCCTCAGTGTTTCCTCAGGAGATCTCACCTGTAGCTGGGTCAGAGTGGAGCTCAGGGTCTCCTCCAGCTCCTGCTTCAGACGGAGCAGCTCCCTCCTCTCAGACTGCAGCAGCTCATCTGCACCATCACAGACCTGCACAGGGAGGGCATCTGACTTACAGAGTGCATACTCTCTCTGGGAGGGCATCTGTCTCTCTCAGTCTCTGTGGGAGGGCATCTGTCTCTCAGTGTCTCTGTGGGAGGGCATCTGTCTCTCAGTCTCTGTGGGAGGGCATCTGTCTCTCTCAGTCTGTGGGAGGGCATCTGTCTCTCAGTGTCTCTGTGGGAGGGCATCTGTCTCTCAGTCTCTGTGGGAGGGCATCTGTCTCTCAGTGTCTCTGTGGGAGGGCATCTGTCTCTCAGTCTGTCTCTGTCTCTCAGTGTCTGTGGGAGGGCATCTGTCTCTCAGTGTCTCTGTGGGAGGGCATCTGTCTCTCAGTGTCTCTGTGGGAGGGCATCTGTCTCTCTCAGTCTCTGTGGGAGGGCATCTGTCTCTCAGTGTCTCTGTGGGAGGGCATCTGTCTCTCAGTGTCTCTGTGGGAGGGCATCTGTCTCTCAGTGTCTGTGGGAGGGCATCTGTCTCTCAGTGTCTGTGGGAGGGCATCTGTCTCTCTCAGTCTCTGTGGAGGGCTCTGTGGGAGGGCATCTGTCTCTCAGTGTCTGTGGGAGGGCATCTGTCTCTCAGTCTGTGGGAGGGCATCTGTCTCTCAGTGTCTCTGTGGGAGGGCATCTGTCTCTCAGTGTCTGTGGGAGGGCATCTGTCTCTCAGTCTCTGTGGGAGTCTGGTGGCATCTGTCTCTCAGGTCTCTGTGGGAGGGGCATCTGTCTCTCAGTGTCTGTGGGAGGGCATCTGTCTCTCAGTGTCTGTGGGAGGGCATCTGTCTCTCAGTCTGTCTCTCAGTGTCTCTGTGGAGGGCATCTGTCTCTCAGTCTCTGTGGAGGGCATCTGTCTCTCAGTGTCTCTGTGGGAGGGCATCTGTCTCTCAGTGTCTCTGTGGAGGGCATCTGTCTCTCAGTGTCTGTGGGAGGGTCTGTCTCTCAGTCTGTGGGAGGGCATCTGTCTCTCTCAGTCTCTGTGGGAGGGCATCTGTCTCTCAGTGTCTCTGTGGGAGGGCATCTGTCTCTCAGTGTCTGTGGAGGGCATCTGTCTCTCTTGTCTGTGGGAGGGCATCTGTCTCTCAGTCTCTGTGGGAGGGCATCTGTCTCTCTTTGTCTCTGTGGGAGGGCATCTGTCTCTCTCAGTCTCTTGTGGAGGGCATCTGTCTCTCAGTGTCTCTGTGGGAGGGCATCTGTCTCTCAGTCTGTGGGAGGGCATCTGTCTCTCAGTCTCTGTGAGGGCATCTGTCTGTGGGAGGGCTCTGTCTCTCAGTCTCTGTGGAGGGCATCTGTCTCTCAGTGTCTGTGGGAGGGCATCTGTCTCTCTTTGTCTCTGTGGGAGGCATCTGTCTCTCTGTCTCTGTGGGAGGGCATCTGTCTCTCAGTGTCTGTGGGAGGGCATCTGTCTCTCAGTGTCTGTGGGAGGGCATCTGTCTCTCTCAGTGTCTGTGGGAGGGCATCTGTCTCTCTCAGTGTCTGTGGGAGGGCATCTGTCTCTCAGTGTCTGTGGGAGGGCATCTGTCTCTCAGTGTCTGTGGGAGGGCATCTGAGTGACTCACGCTCTCCCTGGCGTCTCTCCTGGTCCTGTGGGTGGTGCTGCTGCGGTTGATGCCCAGGTGAGACCTCAGACTGCGGAGGGTTTGTTCCAGAAGGTTCCTCTCTCTCTGGAGCCGGAGCGCCTCCTGAGTCACGCGGCCGGCCTGCGCGCGGAGCTCCGCCTCCACGCGCCGCACCGCCCTCATGTACCCGCCCGCCGCCGCCACGCTCGCCCCCGCACACGCCTCCCGCAGCCCGGTGCCAGGGAACGGAGCGCCCCCCGCAGGCCGCGGACAGCACCACCGCAGCTGGAGGACCAGTTTCACTTTAGAGATGCTGTTTGAACTTGAACACACTGTAACATATTTACACCTGCATGTTCCCTTTGACAATGCATCAACATGTTTTATAACACGCCCCCTTCCCTTTGCTCTCCATGTTAAGTCACTCCCCCTTCAGAGCACGGTCACAACACAATCAGAGTACATCTGCTAATGAAACTACTGCACATCACATCAGGTTTGTCAAGTTGCTGTGCACAGTTTTGTGTCATATTTTTGTATATTTATGGAGAGTTGTCATGTGGGCGGAGCCTTGTACGTAGTCATGTGACAATAAAGGAAATGCTCCACTGTGTTTTTAAATTCGACACACCTTCACTAAAATCATTTGGATGATTTCAAAATATACTGAACACATGACATCACAAGGTGGAACAGAGTGTTTTGAGTTTTGGAGATATAGACAGAGAAGGTAAAAAAGTACAAAAACTTAAAGTGCAATACTTAAGTAAAATTTGTAGGTATCTGTACTTTACTTAAGTACATTTTACAGTGAATACTTTTTACTTTTACTTCACTACATTTGAGAGCAGGTATCTGTACTTTCTACTCCACTACATTTTAAATCTGAACTGAAAAGTAAAAAGTACTTTTCTTTATGGTTTGACATCTGCTGAAAAGCACATTTTATTATTTTTAGAACATTTAATTTGAGTCCAAATTTTAAGCAAATCAAATAAACAAAAACATCTAGAAAAATTAAGAAATCACTTAAAATCAGAAAATCACATTATTTATCAAAATCACACTACATTTGATGCTTTAACTGTGGCCAAAAATCTCTCAAAATACTTTTACTTTTTACTTTTAAAGTACATTTTTCAACAGGTTCTTCAACAGTTTTAACTAAGTAGATTTTTTAGCCCAGAATCTGTACTTTTACTTGTACAAAACTGAATACTTCATCCACCACTGAGACAAAGAATTTTAGCTTTAGAAGAATTTTAGTTTTAGCTCTGGTTTAGTTTCCGGCAATGAGTGGAATTACCAAAAGGGATATAGCCCAAAATGTGAAAACAGGAACATACCGTCCTGTAATCCATTTATTTCAGTAAAGTAACTGTAATCCAATTACCACTCAGTGAAACAGTAACTGTAACTGAATACAGTTACTCATAATTTGTACTCTGATTACGTAATCCCAGTACATGTAATCTGTTACTCCCCAACACTGATTGTAACTACAGAGATTAGATTTTTACGCAGACTTTGTCTTATTTTTCTCTCACCGTGGTGGTGGTCCGCGGTCTAGTTGGAGTTGGGCTGTTTTCATCTTTGCCAGAACCGGTCCTCTTGTCGTTCTCTCCGGGGGTGGTGAGCTCCGGTGTCGTGTCCTCCGCGGAGCCCGGGACCGTGACCGAGGCGCTGGTGGTCTGCGGCCGGCTCAGGGCTGTGGCTGCTCCGGCTCGAGTGTCCCGCACCAGCCGCTCTGCCCTCCGGACCGAGCGCACCGTGCCATCCCGCCAGGACGCAGCTCCGACGGTGACGGAGCCCAGAGGAACCGACTGCACCTCCATCAAGCGGGTCTGTCACTTTTCACAGTGCAGAAAAGTTGAACACGTGCGGCCTCGTGCGCTGGGAAAGTTTGACTGGAAGAATCTGTTGAAATGTCAGCGCCATGGCAACTCACCGGGGTTGCCAGATCTTGAGAGAGAAAGAAACAAGCCACTGAAAGCTCAACGTGCCCATACTTCAAATAAAATGAAATGAAATAAGATGAAATGAAATACAATACAATACAATACAATACAATAACATAAAATACAATAAAATAAAACAAAATAGAATACAATAAATACAATAAAATAAAATACAACAAAATAAAATACAATCAAATAAAATAAAATACAATACAATACAATACAATACAATACAATAAAATAAAATACAATGCAATACATTACAATACAATACAATACAATAAAATACAATAAAATACAATACAATACAATACAACACAATAAAATAAAATACAACACAATAAAATAACATAAAATACAATAAAATAAAATACAACAAAATAAAATACAATAAAATTAAATAAAATAGAATGCAATACAATAAAATAAAACAAAATAGAATAGAATACAATAAAATAAAATACAATAGAATACAATAAAATACAATACAATAAAACACAATATAATAAAATTACTGGGACATCCTTTTTTTTTTTTTTTTTTTGTGGTTGGTAATAATAACATTGTGAAACGAGTGTTGTAATTAAGGAAAATTATTCTGCACTGGGCCCATTCATGATGAACATGAGTCAGTGTAGTCACATTTTCTTTGTGTTTTGGTCATTTTTAAGCAGCTTTTCTGTATTTTAACTAAACAAATGACAATTTATGGCTCTCTTTACTGTTGGCAGCAGAGGCAGGCACTACCATTGGGCTCTAGTAGGTGGCCGCCGAGGGCCCCCGACCATGGAGAGGCCCCCAACTAATTATTCATCATTAGTGGCACTCAGGGCCAATGATGTCAGCTGAACCTTCGCCTATATGTTCATCTTTATTACTCCAAAATGCTTTGAAAAACAGAGATGCCTTCTTACAGATCTGACCTGAAATTTGGCCTGGGAGTCTCCTGGTTGTCGCCATGGAGATACACAATTAGTTTAATGCTATACTATGGAACATTCCAGACCAAAACATGTCTGTGGAGAGAAGTGTGCGTCCAAAACTCTGATTGAACAAGTTCTTCTTCATATGACAGAGCAGTCTCGTGATTATTAAACCCATCACCACTAAACAAAAACTCTTGTACAGTAGAAGTCTTTCAGAAAGTGGATACAAACAACTCCACCACTTGGCAACCCTGAGCGGAGTCATTCTACACTCATGAAGAGCTCTTATGTTTCACTAACCCACATCCACTGGCCGTTTAGACAATGGACCAGATGGATTATTCAGTGTCCCATTCAAGTGTCAGGTTCATTGAGAAAAACTCCACTCTGAATGAGACAAGGACCAGGCCTCCAAAGACAAACACCTGCACAGATACAAGTCAAGATCAACACCAACACCAACACCAACACCAACACTACAGGTAAGAATTATCAATGATGAAATAAACAGGACATAATTAGCACAAAATTGAATATAGTGTGAATAAAGCTCCTGCACCACATGACTAAATCTGACAGGGACGACATGTTGGCAGTGGTGGATTATGGCACCCAGTCTGGTTTTTTTTGAGTTTTTTGGCATTAAATGAAATCATAGACAATCAGACTAATCAGATTAACCATGAGTGACATTTAACTGGCACATGTTTTTTTTAAAGAGAATAGATTGTGTAGATGTCATCTTAATTCTGCAACATCTGGTTTATTTATTATTTTTTTATCACTTTATTTTTATTGGACATGATACATTTCTAAACATAACAAGAAAGAAAAAAATATATGTTATTATTATTATTATGAAAGGAAATAAAAACAGGAGCAGAAGCCTGTAAATTTTTCCCATTTCTTCTTCATTTGTGCCTCTTGCAATCTCAGTCTATAAGTTATTTTTTCCATTAGATAGTTGTCTTTTATTGTAGATGTCCACTGATCTTTTGAGGGCACAGAAGTTCCTGGTGATTGATTTTTTGGCAGCAAATGACATGACTTTGAAAAGATATATATCGCTTTGGTGAATAATGTTTTCTGAGAGGTTATATAAATAGACCAGTTCAGGCGACAAAGGGACAAAATACCCCAGCACCTGCCCCAGTACATCACAAACCATTTCCCAAAATACAGTCATATTTGCACAATTCCAAATATATGAGAATGGTCCATATTAATCTCTCCACATTTCTGCCAACACATCTGATGCATCTTTAACTGTTTACTCTTTAATTTAGGTGTAATAAAGAATCGAATCAGGTTCTTCCAGGCAAACTCCCTCCATGTTCAAGAGCAGGTGGTGGTGTGGTGATGCTGCCACATGTTTAACCAATCTTTATCTTCAATTTTTATGTTTAATTCTTTTTCCCAATTCCCCTTCACCGTTAGTCTACATTCGGCTTAATGCTCAATTCCGACTTTTTTGTGAAATCCGATGTTTTTGCAAGGTCGTTCACATTTCCAATTAAATGTGACTTGTATGTGATCTCCAGTGTGAACATTAAACGGCTCGAAAGTGTCCCACATGTGACACTGGAGACACGATGACGTCAACCTCAGCGAGCGTGCTCTGTGTTTACGGAAGTTGTCCAAACATGGACGCAGCATCGAGCACCTGGAGATTTTAAAGTTCCTCTCGTACCGGAGCCAGAACATGAACAACTTAGTTGCTTTAAAGAGGAGATTGAGAAGGAGAAGGACGAGGTTTTTGGTCATGGTGTTTTGTGGGACAGTGGCAGCGACGTCCGTTGAAAGGAACGTGTGGATGTGGAGATGTGCTTCACTTCATTGACATGGAGTTCATTAACAATTTTCGCCTACTTCAGCGCAGAATAGTGACGTTTGTGTCTTGTTGATAACGTGTAGGTGGATGAATGCACTTTGGCCGTTCACACTGAAGTCACATGTCAAAAGATCAGATATGTATCGGTTTCAGGAGCACATATCCAAGTGTCCTGGTCACATTTGAAAAAATCAGATCTGTGTGGTTCAGACTGTCATTAAAAGATCGGATACAGGTCACATAGGGGCCAAAAAATCGGATTGGGTCACTTCAGGCTGCAGTCTGAACACAGCCTTAGAGTTGTGTTCTTATCGTTTTTATCTTTATAAGCTTTAGTTATTGTTTGAATGACATCACTCTCTTCCATGGAGGGGTTCTGCTGTATTTCCATTCTGTGATAGTTTCTCATTTGAAGGTACCTGAAGAAATCATGTTTTCCAAGTTGATAATGTTTTGTCAAATTCTGAAAGCTCCAGCTGCCCATACATCTGCTTTATTTGTCACCTTCTTATATCATTAACAAAGGTCCTTGACAGTGTTGGAGTAACATATTACATGTACCAGAGTTATGTAATCAGAGTACAAATTATGAGTAACTGTATTCAGTTACAGTTACTGTTTTAATAAGTGGTAATTGGATTACAGTTACTTTGTTGAAATAAATGGATTACATGGCGGTATTTTCCTGTTTTCAGATTTTAGGCTATATCCCTTTTTTTTTTTTAACCAAGTCTAAACCAGGAATAATTCAGGATTAAACCAGGACTGAATCCAGGACTAAAACCAGGTCTAAACCAGATCTAAACCAGGACTAAAACAGGATTTAACAGGCGTGTAAGTGTCTCTTCATCTTCTATCACTAATATTTTTTATTTGGTTGAGTAAAGTCTGGGCTTTTCATTTTCGTTTAGCAAAAAAAACATTTTATGTTACGATTTCCTCGTCTTTGCTTCTCTACAGCAAATTAAGTAATCCAAAGTATTCAGATTACATTACTCACTTTAAGTAATTTAATGGATTACATTACAAACTACATTTTGGGGTATGTAATCTGTAATCTGTAGGGGAATACATTTTCAAAGTCACCTTCCCAACACTGGTCCTTGGAGAAGTTTGTGAAAAACAGACTTTATTCCAAATCCCTGTGTCTGTAACGTTTAGTGAAACTGACAGTTTAATGATGTGAAAATAGTGAAAACACAGTGTGCTCTGACTAATGTGCAGATGTTGGCTTCATAGCAGCTAAATCACTCAGAAATAATTGGTTTAAATTTAGTTAGTGATTTTATTTTCATTTATTTTCATTAACAGTAAACATGAACAGTGTTAAACAAAAAGCACCTGTTGTGACACGTTATGACGCGATGGTTTAATCATTCAAATAAAACCACATTTAATAAATCAACATTAAACATTGAACTTTTTACTGGAACTTTGTTGCCTGAGGTCTTGAATATACACACTTTTTTCAGTACTTTCTGAAGATGTGAGTCTGATCCTCGGTGCAGTGGGGACAGATGGGTGTGATTGACAGGTGGATTAGCCAATCAGGGACACGGATCACATGCTCAGTCCATATCAACACAAATATGACGGCTTATGAGAAAAAGAAAGGAAAAATATCACAGAGGACACACACACACACACACACAGCACAGCACACAGGGTAGGGTGACCAAATGTCCGTTTTTCCCTGGACATGTCCGTATTTTGCGTCTTGTCCTGAGCGTCTGGGTTTTTTTTATAAAGTGATGCAAATGTCTGGGTTTTCAGTACCGTTCATTGGGGACATTAAACTGAGTGGCTTTCATAGTTCTCTGTGACTCAGAAGGAGCGAGACTCAAACAGTCGGTCAGTCTGCAACATACTGAAGCGTAAATACGCATTTAGCAATGACTTGTACAAGAAATTCTCCGTTTTCCGTCCCGGTCGGGACAAGTGTGAGTCCATGTGCACAGGTTGTGAGTGAGATTACAGTGTCCCTCGTTTATCGCAGGAATTACATTCTAAAAATAACCTGCGATAGGTGAAATCCACAAAGTAGTCAACTTTATATTTTACAATTATTCTATCTGTTTTAAAGCTGTAAAACCCCTCAGCACAAACTTTATACACTTTTCTCAGACAGGACAGTTACAATCCTTTTTACATTCTTCTTAAAACTCATTGCTGCTGTCGTCCTTTTGTTATCTTCCTCCTTCTTTATGTAACGAACCAAAGATTCGTTTATTCCGTAATGGAGCCCAACAGCTCAGAGTCCTGCACGGGACCATTTCTTGAGACCCGCAGGACAGGAGCGCACCTGCCTGTTAACCCAAGATTATATCAAACTTTTGCGCTGCCTACGCCACAGACTGAACCAAGACTAAACCAGGACTAACCCAGGACTGATTCCAGAACTGAAGAGGAGGAATAATCCACGACTGAACTAGGACTAAACCAGGACTAAACCAGAACTGAAACAGGACTCACTGTCAGGACGGGCTCGGAGGTGACGCAGGAGAAAGGACCGGCTCAGCTCCGCACCTCACGGAGGTAAACGCGGCAACTGCCCGATCACGCTTTGCAGACAAACTGCTCGACATTCTCTCTCTTAAGTCCAAGATTAGTCCTGGTTTAGACCTGGTTTAGACCTGGTTTAGTCCTGGTTTTAGACCTGGTTAGTCCTGACCCCCCTGTGTGTAATTACTACCCGCCTGTAATACACAATACGCGTTTCAAAAAAATAAAAAATAAAAAAAAATCTGAGAAACGGTGAGTCCGCGAAAGCTGAACCGCGATATAGCGAGGGACGACTGTAGCTCAGTGTCGAGGCCCCCCCCATATTGTACTTATTATTTACCAAAGAAATGTGCACATTATGACTTACAAGGACATAGACTTGTTGTGTGTTTACAGTGTTTTGTTCAATGTTTAGTTCAATGTTCAGTCTGCAGTCATTGCACAGATCTTTGTTTATAATGATGATGGTGGCACCTAGGGATGGGCATTTGATGAAATTTTATTAATGGATCATTGGGAGAATTAATGATCAATTTTCGATTAATCATTAACATTTTTATGTAATAAGTATCATCATTATTATTACTATCACTAATCTGCATAATTAAACTCAACTTTTCAACATATAAACTGTAAACACTCTAGAGACACATCAGCTGTTTGACATTATCATGTGTTTAATGCAGATTTGCACGAATCTTACAGAAAAGAAACTTAAAACCTCATGGCTAATTTGCATAAACTAAGATGAGAAAAGAAAGAAAACACTCTTGTGCGCTGATGCGGTACAGTTTCTGTTGGACTAAAGGACATGACTCAGTGGAATATGAGTGTTCTTTCTGTGACAGAGGATGTTGATGCTGATGGTGAGTCTGTTCTGTTGTGATGTTTTCAGAGATCGTATGTGTGCAGGTTTAGTGCAGCTCTTTATGTTGCAGTAAACAGGATACTGTGTTTACATGCACCATGATGAAAGCGGGATACAGATGTACATGTAAACACACTCACTGAGAGGTACAGTGATCTAAGGAGGAGCCAGAGCCAAAACGTGGGACTGAGGCCGAAACTCCACTGTTTGAACTACACCCAGAAACCTACATTTGGTTTGTCGATTAGAAATGAACGTAATTGACAAAATTCTTAATGATCAATGATTGATTAGTTGAGTAATCTTGCCCATCCCTAGTGGCACCACAAAGCATTTGTGTTTAGGGCACCCACATGACACCCAACAGCCCTGAGTGAAGCACTAAAAGCAAATGAGGACCAGGCTGATATGCGTCTGTATAAAAAATACAAACAGATATCAGTCAGGATTTATCAGGTAAACAAATTAAACTGTAAATAAATTCTTACAAACACTTCATTGAAATCAGAGTTTTTATTCCTCTTGAGGTGAGGCAGGAAACGCTCTGAACCAATCAGGAAAAATACAACTTGACAAGAAGGAACAAAACCAAAATCGTAAACAAAAATGGGCAGTTGTGTATGAGGCAGTGACAACAGGAGACAAGGAAAATACAGAAATCATGTTCAAAGAAGTACCATAACATTCCATAGAGACTCAGAACAGTTAAAGAGGGGTATTTTACTTCTACAAACACGTCATATTTAAATCACCATGTTTCCTTTTTATCGTTTTAAAAATGCTGATTTCACGAAAACAGTGTATTAATGTTTAATACGTTTCAGTTTCCCGCTCCCTTTGCTTTTTCCCCTCTTCAGGCATGTTTTTAATGAAGTTATAACAAGGTGGACAGTTGATTTTATATAATACCCCCTCTTTAAAGGTAATATGTGCCTTTTTGGCCATCACACACATTTTAAACACACACTTTGAACGTTGAAATAATTTTTTATTTAAATTAAAAATACTTTGAGAGTGCAACCATCTCACGCTTTAACTTCTGAAATTAAAAACACCAAAGAAAATGTAAATCTCATAAATTAAAACCCAAAATTGGTCCTAAAATATATTACTGTAAATAATCATTTCTCTAGCTACAGTTTTAAACCAGTGTCGTACCGTGCATTTTTATTCCACCCAAAACACACAAGCTTTAAAAAAAATTACAACTTTGTACAAAACAACAGAATGTAATTTAGGCATTTTTAGGTCAGTTTTATAATATATTTGGAGTTTTTGGTTTTTATTTGGCCCCAATACAGCAATTACCGGTAGTTCTATTTGGTAAAGATAATCAGCAGCATCAGAAATGTACAAAATATTGGCTGGCACAGTGGGTTAAGCATTTGCCCACCTACCAGAGGGTCACTCGTTTGAATGCCGTTCGATTGCACACTTTCTTTGTCACTTGGCCAAACGCTTAAACCACGCCACCCAGTTCTGGTCCAATTAATTGTCTGATTGCAATACTAGGAAGGGCGTGTGGGTTAAAATGTTGCCAAAAACATATTCAAAAAAAGGTCAAAAGATTAAAAAAAAAGTGACATACTGTGTTTCAAGAAATTAGTCATTTTGTTTGGCAGTTAAAAGTTAGTCTAAATTATCTCTCTATTCACAAGTAAAAGTCCCTTAAATATTTCCCCAAAACAGTCAAAACCATAACATTTATCTGAGTTTCAACCATAGACTGTGTAAAAAATGGACTGAGCGAGTGTGACGTCACCCAAAGCGTTCGGCTCACGATACCAACGGTTACAGGAGCGAATTTGGAGTCAGGCCCTATATAACTGACAAAGCAGCAACGAGGGAAAAAAAAAAAAAGAAGCAGGTTAATACAAACATTTTAAGACCAAAGTGATGAGGCTATTTTAAGTCAATTGGAGCCAGAGTCAGAAGGAGCCGGAAGAGCCGCATGTGAACGTCTTACAGTGGTCCCACTCTTTTTCACTGACAACATTTCAAAACGTTTCCATGACTCTTTCAGGACCTAAAGTGAAGTTTCCATGACTTTACAGCACCTGCATGTAGTCCGATGAGGTTCATTTGGTTTTCTGATAATTTATGTTATTAGGTTCTTTTTTTCAGACCAAGGATTTGTTTTCATACCTGACAGTTTGGACTGCTCACTAGTGCTCTTCCTCAGAGTGGTGACGTGATGTTGCTGTGACGTGTCTGGCCAAAACCTGTATAAATCAGTTGACCGGGCACGTCACAGCAACATCACATGACCACTCTGAGGAAGACGCTAGAGAACAGTCCAAACTGTCAGGTATGAAAACAAACTCTTGGTCTGAAAAAAGAACCTACACCTAGCACCTACATCTGTAGAATTGAGCATATTTTTAGGGCTAAATATGAAATGTTAACTCTTTCCACTCACCTTATGGTTTGGGATTATAGTTTTGTAACATTTAAAATCCTGTCAGTGCATTTATTGTCGTCTCTTTTAAACAAAAGGCACAGACGTTCTAATCAGAATAGTCTAATGAGAACTTATTAACAGAATGCTGGAGCTGCGTGACAGAGACAGTAAAATTCCATGACTTTTCCAGGCCTCGAAAATATCATTTTAAATTTCCATGACTTTTCCAGGATTTCCATGGCTGTGGAAAACCTGATTTTCAGACCAAAATGACAAGGCTCACAGCAGCAGTTACAGAGAGGGGCCACAATATTCCAATGTAAGTCAGTGGGGGCCGGGGTCAGAGGAGCCGGAAGAGCCACGTGTGAACTTCCTGTTTGGAACGCGGCGGCTTGCACATTAGCTATGTCCATTTATATAAACAGTCTATGATTTCAATGAACCTTAAACTATCATTACATTTATTCAAGTAAGTTAAAAAGATCTTTGGTCAAATGAGGAACATTTTATATTTATGTCTAAATGGTCAATGGTACATTTTTATACAGCACTTTTCCACCTTCAAGGCACTCAAAAAGCTTTACAACATGGACCCACTCACACATTCACACACACACCAGTGTACACAGACACTGGAGGCGAGGTGTGTTAAGTGTCTTGCCCAAAGACCCAATGACAGCATTCATCTGTGGGAGCTGGAATTGCACAGCTAGTCTGATCTGACCGCTCAACCAATGATGTTTATGTCCAGAGTGAGATTCCATCAGTGGACAAACGCTCCATCAGCTGAGCTACTGTCGCTCCAGTTATAGATTTTTCTATGAATTACAATGCAGCAACTACATTAAAAGTGCAATTGGTTCTACCATTGTTTAGTCTAATCTAGTGTGGTTTAGGATGTGTTTGTACTTACTGGGTTTAAACCAGGACAAAAAACAATCCAAACTTCACTTAAACTGGGCCAAGACTAAACCAGGACCAGAGGAGGACTAAACCAGGTTTACATCAGGACTAAACTGGGCTCAAACCAGGACCAAGCCAGGACAAGTGTGACTGAACCCTTAGTCGGGTTTAAGCTGGTTTAGTCTGGTTTAGTTGAGTCGGATTGAGTTAAGTTGGGGTCAGTCCATATGAAATCAGCTGCCCTCCCCTATGAGCCATCTCAGATTTGGCTGAAAAATTTTCAAAAAAATTCTAAAATGACCAAATGAAAGAATCTCAAATTTTAGCTCAGTCCCTTGAGTCGTTCCTGAGTTATGGCCTGTTGAACTTTTGGGGCCTTGCTCACTTTTTCTGAAGCCTGAATTTATAAGGGTCAACAGTTTGTTTGTAAATATCTGCTTAGAGCAAATAGATCTTGGACCTCAAAAATAAAAAAAATAAAAAAATAAAAAATTGAGCGGCAACCAAATGTGAGATATTTGGAGATAGATACCCAAAAGATACCCAATATTTGACAACAGATTCAGAATCTATGACCAAGAATTTACAATAATCCACATTTTCTGCTTCCTAGCTCTAGTTTTATGAAGTTATGGTCTCTCAAACATGCTTATAAATTAAGGCTTGAGAAAAAGTGAGCAAGGCGTGAAAATTTCAGGAACGTCTCAAGGGATTGAGCTAAAATTTGAAATTCTTTCATTTGGTGATTTCAGCCAAATCTGAAATGGCTCATAGGGGAGATTCCTTGAAAACGGCTGATTTCATACGGACTGACCTGTTGGTGACTTTGATAGCTAGGTTTAGTTGATTTAAAGGTCCTATATTACATACAATGACCTGCTGTGAGATTAAAGCCATGTTAGAATGTTGTTACCTCCTCAAAAACAGACCTGGAGTTGTGTGTTTTGGTTCTTTCACACATGTTTGAGTAATCCTGCATTAGACTATCTGCACATCCAAAGCTCAAAAGGTGCAGTTGCAGGTGAACAGCTGCTCTGGATATCAGCTCTGGAGTTGCCAAAGTTATTCTAGCAATAGTTTAAAATGAGTTTAATAACACAGTGGAGCATTTGAGAGAAGAGGAAACCTAAACATGCAAGATTTGTGTGTTAAACCCTACTCGCACGGGACAAGTACAACCAGGCAAAAAAAAAAAAAAAGTCCATAAATTACTCTAGTTTACTGACATTGACACAAAGATTGACAAAGACGCGCAATTACAACAACAAACACCGAGATTCGCACGGAACTAATATTATCACCAGGACATCTGTGTTTGGTGAAATATAGTAGGTACTGTAATTTGTGGTATAATTTTTACTTTACAAATTCCAGACATGGTAAATTCGCACAAGGATAAAGATCTCAGGTATCCTCTGAAGTGATTAAAAATCACCAAAGGCCCACAATTCATACAAATCATGTGTGAATAGAGCTTTAAACGTGTGACTAAACCTAAATTCCAGGTATGTATTTGATGAGGAAACTACATTATAACATAAATCAGAAAACAGTGTAATATAGACCCTTTAAAAGTGTGTATCAGATAGTGCAGTTTAGTTTAGTCTTTAATTTGATGCACTTTGGTTTAGTCCAGGTTAAAGTGTGTACTTGATGCACTTTGGTTTAGTCCAGTCTAAAGTGTGTACTTGATGCACTTTGGTTTAGTCCAGGTTAAAGTGTGTACTTGATGCACTTTGGTTTAGTCCAGGTTAAAGTGTGTACTTGATGCACTTTGGTTTAGTCCAGGTTAAAGTGTGTACTTGATGCACTTTGGTTTAGTCCAGGTTAAAGTGTGTACTTGATGCACTTTGGTTTGTCCAGGTTAAAGTGTGTACTTGATGCACTTTGGTTTAGTCCAGGTTAAAGTGTGTACTTGATGCACTTTGGTTTAGTCCAGGTTAAAGTGTGTACTTGATGCACTTTGGTTTAGTCAGTCTAAAGTGTGTACTTGATGCACTTTGGTTTAGTCCAGGTTAAAGTGTGTACTTGATGCACTTTGGTTTAGTCCAGGTTAAAGTGTGTACTTGATGCACTTTGGTTTAGTCCAGTTAAAGTGTGTACTTGTACTGGTTGCTTGTTTAGTCCAGGTTAAAGTGTGTACTTGATGCACTTTGGTTTAGTCCAGGTTAAAGTGTGTACTTGATGCACTTTGGTTTAGTCCAGTCTAAAGTGTGTACTTGATGCACTTTGGTTTAGTCCAGGTTAAAGTGTGTACTTGATGCCGGTGGTCGGGGGAAACTTGTTTTGCAGATTCTGTTGTAGTTCTCTGAACAGACGCTCCTGCTCCTCTGCGTCCTGGAGGATTTGCTGAAAGAAACAAACATTTTGAATAAAGTAAAAATGTATCTTGAGTGTATTTGTGTATTTAAATGTATTTTATGTATTGTGATTTGAATTGTAGTTGGTTTTTAAAATTAAAAGGTACAGCATGTAACGTTCTGGAGGTAACCCATCACCTGCCTGATTCCATGGAGATGGAAAGTTAAAACCACACTTTGAAACATTCTCCATGGGGACATACACCGTAATATCCGGACTACTGAGCCGCATCAACTAAATTTGAAAAGAAAAAGAAAATTGTACATGTATGCCGCACTTGTCTATAAGCCAGAGGTGTCCACGTCTTCAAAAACGTTTTCAAGTTCGGGACGTCTGCGGTTATTGCGTCTGAAAGCTTTTGTTGTCTTTTTGCATTGAGTCAGTTCTTCACGCTTCCATCGCCAACGTCTCACCATCGATTCACTGATGTCAAGTTCACGTGCAGCAGCCGTTTCCTTCTTCCACAACCACATCAATCGTTTTAAACTTAAAAGCTGCATCATCTGCATTTCTTTGTGTGTTTTCCATGAGAAGGGTGTGTGTATGAAGCGCGAAATAACTGTTCAAAACACAATCAAATAGCATCTCTTCCACCTTTCTGTCTTGTTCTTGCACCTCGTCTCTCCTGCTCGATCTACTGTGCATGTCTCCTGCAGAAAGAGCGTCTGTCCTGTCTGTATCATGTCTCCTGCAGAAAGAGGCTCTGTCCTGTCTGGTATCATGTCTCCTGCAGAAAGAGCTCTGTCCTGTCTGTATCATGTCTCCTGCAGAAAGAGGCTCTGTCCTGTCTGGTGTCATGTCAGTGTCTTGTAGGATTTCAGCTAATTCCAGGCTCTCTCAGAGGCGGGAGTAGTTCTATCAATCAGGTATGAGTGAATTTCCAGTTACTGAAGTTTGAAACATTTCTTCTCATCACTTCTCGTCACGCGCCCACCCGTATTTAACATTCGCTGTGTTAATAAACTAATAATCCGTCCATATATTCGCCACATCATTGTAGAAGTCGCACTGTGAGAAAAAAGCAGCTGCTTGTAGTCCAGAAATTACGGTAAGTGTTTTGTGTCATACTGTGGAATGTTAGAGCCAAAGGAACAACATCTCCATAGAAACATGTAGGAAAAGAGTCAGGTACCACAGCCAAATTGAAAAAAACAGGCTTTTATTTGAGATTTTTGATTTGACCGTGAGCAGAGATGGACATGTGACAGTCTTTACCTCGATGAGTCGGTCCCTCTTGTCCAGACTCAGCATCAGTCTGCTCTTCTGTCTCTCGCCTTCCTCTCGCTCTCTCGCCCACTCTCTCGCCCGCTCCCTCCTCTCTTTCTCCCTCTCTCTCAGCTGAGCGCGAGTATCTGACAGCTGATTGGACAGAGAGGACACCACCTGACCCTGGCTCTCCTGCTGTGACTGGGAAATACAAGAGGAGTTTGTTATAGATTTTGTGTTATATTATTTTTTTGTAGCTCTAAAAAAGCTGGCAGTGCACAAAGTCTGTAATAAGACCAGCTCAAGTTTGTAACAGTTTGTAATAAGGTTGCAAAAAGTATTGAAAATCAGATATGAATCAATACTGAAACATCTTTTGGCAGGGATCAATACTAAAAAAGTCCCACTGACAGGACAGAAATGTACGGACATAAGTTAGTGTCTTAATTATCAAATAAATATCACGCCATTCGAGAATACATTCATTGGTCCAGAAACAAAGATAACGACATTCACAAATATAATTCATGACTTACAAATAAATGTAACAACATTCACAAAAGCATTTCTAGACACTCACATTCACAAATATCAGTGCAGTTACATTTATTTGCAAACCGATTAACCTACATTTACAAACTGTAAATATGTGTGACGACCCCTGCATTTATTTGTGGATTTTTGAGACCTTCCTGACACCGTTCGATGCACAAATGCCAATCACATCAACTGAAGTTCGAGCATATGGTTTATGGTTGACAAGTATGTGCTACTATTGCGCACAGTAGTAGTAGTTAGGTCCATAGATTCTAGATCATTTTCAGGTTGACTGGCAAAATTGGTTGGGAAAGG
Organism: Boleophthalmus pectinirostris; assembly: GCF_026225935.1. Taxonomy (NCBI): domain Eukaryota; kingdom Metazoa; phylum Chordata; class Actinopteri; order Gobiiformes; family Gobiidae; genus Boleophthalmus; species Boleophthalmus pectinirostris. The sequence goes on from NW_026571447.1 coordinate 2,855,421, forward strand.
TGGTTCATCAACTGTAAGAATATAGTATTTTTTGGACTATAAATCGCACGTTTTTTCATGGTTTGGGTGTTTCCTGCGACTTATACTCCGGTGCGACTTCTGTATTAAAATGATCAGACTGACAGCCACGAGAGGCTCTAGGCTTGTATATCAGTTTTCTGCACATGTCTCCTCCAGAAAAAGCCACTGTCCTGCTGCATGTAGTGAATGCAGCAGAAAACTGTAATCAAGCAGCAGAAAGAAAGTTTGGAGTGAGCAAGAAACTTGTGAGGGACTGACAGAAAGTGGAAATGGAGAACACAGCTTCACGGCAAACGGGAGGATGCAGTAACTTTCCTGAAGTCACTGGATGAAAAAGCCTGGACTTCAGGCTTTGACTTGCGCGGAGTTGCTCAGAAGTGACACAGAGGATGAACAATTCAATGGGTTCAATGGATTTAGTGATTTGGAGTGAGATGGAGAGTTTGGTAAACTTATGTTCTGTTGTTTATGCTATAGTTATCTGAATATTTGTTAATGTTAACATATTAACGTCTGTTGTTCTCTGATCTATTGTTATTACTAGAACTTGCCTTTCAAGATAAAATGTCTGATCCTGGTCCCTGATTTTATAAAATAAATTCCCCCCAAAAAGTACAACTTATAGTCTGGTGTGACTTATACATGTTTTTTATTTCTTCATTATGCATTTTTTAGCTGGTGCGACTTACAATCCGAAAAATACGGTAACTTGTTTATCTCCTTGCAATTTAACTTGTTTAAAGTTCTTTATTTGTGACTGAACACTTTCGCTAATCAACCTGAAAATGATCTGGAACCTATGGATCTAACACTACTACTGTGTGCAATAGTAGTGCAACCTTGTCAACCATAAACCATACTTGCCATACAACAGTTCAGTTGATGTGATTGGCATTTGTGCATGGAACAGTGTCAGGAAGGTCTCAGAAATCCACAAATAAATGCAGGGGTAGTCAAAAAATATGTACAGTGGTTTATAAATGCAGGTTCATCGGTTTGCAAATAAATGTAACTGCACTGACATGTTATATTTGTTTCTGGACAAATGAATGGCATAATGTTTATTTGATAATAAAGACACTAACCTAACTCCATATAAAATGAAGTGTTCCAGAATATTATAATGATTTTTAACTGTTTCAGAAGAAGTATAAGAGCACACAGACTAGTATACACCCATGAACCACACATGGGAATAGAAAAGTACTACCATTTAATTCTGAAAATAGTCTAAAAAAGAGGTATTGGAATCAGTATTGTTCATCTTGTGTCAAAATTGAGGTTGAAATTTTAGTATGATGACAACAGTACATGGTAACAAGTCCTGTTAGTCAAAAGTACCCGGTGATAGCCTCGTCTCACCTGCACCAGGCTCTGGTACTGCTGCACAGCCGAGGTCAGTTTGGTCACCTCCTGACACATGGTGGCGCTGTTCTCCTCTCGCTCCTGTATGACTGCAGCCATTTCAGCCTGCTTCTCTTTCAGACGAGAAACCAGAGCTCCACTTTTGTCCCCAGACGAAAGGTCAGCCAGAACAGAGTCCGAGAGGGCCTGAGGGCAAAGGTCAAGGGTCAGATGGCGCAGAGGAGATGGTTGGACGGAGAAGAAGATGAGAGAAGAAGGTCAGATGGAAAAGAGAAGAGGAGAGGGTCAGATGGAGCAGAAGATGAAGAGGAGAGGGTCAGAGGAGCAGAGGATGAAGAGGAGAGGGTCAGATGGAGCAGAGGATGAAGAGGAGAGGGTCAGATGGAGAAGAGGATGAAGAGGGAGAGGGTCAGAGGAGCAGAGGATGAAGAGGAGAGGGTCAGATGGAGCAGAGGATGAAGAGGAGAGGGTCAGATGGAGCAGAGGATGAAGAGGAGAGGGATCAGAGGAGCAGAGGATGAAGAGGAGAGGGTCAGAGGAGCAGAGGATGAAGAATAGAGGGTCAGAGGAGAAGAGGATGAAGAGGAGAGGGTCAGATGGAGCAGAGGATGAAGAGGAGAGGGTCAGAGGAGCAGAGGATGAAGAGGAGAGGGTCAGATGGAGAAGAGGATGAAGAGGAGAGGGTCAGAGGAGCAGAGGATGAAGAGGAGAGGATCAGAGGAGCAGAGGATGAAGAGGAGAGGGTCAGATGGAGCAGAGGATGAAGAGGAGAGGGTCAGATGGAGAAGAGGATGAAGAGGAGAGGGTCAGAGGAGCAGAGGATGAAGAGGAGAGGGTCAGATGGAGCAGAGGATGAAGAGGAGAGGGTCAGAGAAGCAGAGGATGAAGAGGAGAGGGTCAGAGGAGAAGAGGATGAAGAGGAGAGGGTCAGAGGAGCAGAGGATGAAGAGGAGAGGGTCAGAGGAGCAGAGGATGAAGAGGAGAGGGTCAGAGAAGCAGAGGATGAAGAGGAGAGGGTCAGATGGAGGATTACCTGTACATCTTTCTGGCAGGTGTCCAGCTCTTGTTTGAGACACAGCAGTAGTGAGTCTTTGTCACAGAGTGCTGCGTTCAGGGCCCTCTCTCTCTGCCTGTAAACTTCCCTCTCCGAGTGCAGAGCCTCCAGCTGCTGCTCCTTCTCCCCCAGAGACACACGCAGCTCCTGCAAAACACAAGTGCACCGTTTTAGAACACGGACTGCAGCCTGTTGGAAAAGAGCAGTAACAACAGCAGTAGAAGTATTAGTATCAGTAGTAGTATCAGTATTGTTTGCAGTGTCCAGGCTTCTCTGACTGAGGTCCTGGTTGTGGTAGTAGTAGTAGTAGTATAATTAGCAGTGATAGTATCAGTAGTACCTGTATAAGGTCCTGGTTGTGGTAGTAGTAGTAGTAGTATAATTAGCAGTAATAGTATCAGTAGTACCTGTATAAGGTCCTGGTTGTGGTAGTAGTAGTAGTAGTAGTATAATTAGCAGTAATAGTATCAGTAGTACCTGTATAAGGTCCTGGTTGTGGTAGTAGTAGTAGTAGTAGTATAATTAGCAGTAATAGTATCAGTAGTACCTGTATAAGGTCCTGGTTGTGGTAGTAGTAGTAGTAGTAGTATAATTAGCAGTAATAGTATCAGTAGTACCTGTATAAGGTCCTGGTTGTGGTAGTAGTAGTAGTATAATTAGCAGTGATAGTATCAGTAGTACCTGTATAAGGTCCTGGTTGTGGTAGTAGTAGTAGTAGTAGTATAATTAGCAGTAATAGTATCAGTAGTACCTGTATAAGGTCCTGGTTGTGGTAGTAGTAGTAGTAGTAGTATAATTAGCAGTGATAGTATCAGTAGTACCTGTATAAGGTCCTGGTTGTGGTAGTAGTAGTAGTAGTAGTATAATTAGCAGTAATAGTATCAGTAGTACCTGTATAAGGTCCTGGTTGTGGTTGTGGTAGTAGTAGTAGTATAATTAGCAGTAATAGTATCAGTAGTACCTGTATAAGGTCCTGGTTGGCCTGTAGTACTGTTTGCAGAGTATTCAGATCTCTCTCTCGGTCGTTGGAGGTTTTCCTCAGAGTCTCCAGCTCCTGCTCCAGTCTCTGCTTCTCCTCCATCACCTCACGCTCCAGTCGATCCAGAGCAGCCTGGGCAGGGCACAAAGGTCACCACGGGGTCACAAAGGTAGGTCAGGCACAGAGCCAACACAGGTCAGCACAGGGTCAGCACAGGGTCAGCACAGGGTCAACACAGGGTCAACACAGGGTCAACACAGTGTCAACAGCATGGATCTATAATAAGAACTGCCCCTGCCTGGTGTGAGATCGACAAGTGGCTGTTTTAGGTACTGCCCACGTTGGGCTGACAGAACATCCACAGCTTTCACACAGGTGGGATTTTGCAGGATTCTTCTGTATTTCCACAACATGAATGTTTCACAATGTTTATCTTACAAAGCTGACTTTAGGCGCTTTGAGGATTTAAACTGGACTAGCTCGCATTAGCTCTGTTCTACCAACTATCCCTCTCACTGGTCAGAACTGATGATGCAGTGCACGGTTCTGTCGTCACACTATGAAGAGGCACCAGGACAGGATTCAGGAAGGAATGTAGAAGAAAAAAAATATTGGGATTTTGTGCCAATGAGCACAGGCCAGTGAAAATAACACAACACCATCTTTGGTTCATGTTCAGGATATTATTACACTTCCATGGTCAACACAGAGTCATCAGGGGGTCATCAGGGGGTCACCACAGGGTCATCAGGGGGTCACATACTGTTTTTATACATTGTAACTTTCTGGTGGATGATCTGTCATTTGTTTCTGCTTCCAAATATGGCGTTAACTGTTTGTATCTAGAGTTTATTCTGTTATAGATGTTTTAGTATTTGATTTGTACTTTTGACAAATCTGCTCTCCATTCCTTTTTTTTCTTTCTTGCATACTGGCTTGTCAAAGCCTGATCCTGTCAGATCTCAGAAGCTAAGCAGGGCTGGGTCTGGTCAGTACTTGGATGGAAACATTGGGAAAATCAGGTGCCACAGGGGGGCGCCAGTCATAACAAACTGTTGTTGCGTCCTTAGTCAAAGCACTTCCCCCTCATTGCCTAGTATGAAAGTGGTGTATGTGAGTGATGGTGGTGGTTGGAGGGACCGATGGGCAGATTGGCAGCCTCGCTTCCGGCAGTCTACCCCAGGGCAGCTGTGGCTACAGTAGTATCTTACCACCACCTGGTATGGAGTGAATGAATAATGCTCTGTAAAGCATCTGAGTGTCCAAAAAAGTGCTATATAAAACTGATGCATTATTATTATTATTTGGAGCTTTTAAGAAAACAAGAGTTCGTCACACGGGGGAATTATGAACAGGAAACCAGGATAACAGCTGTTATTAGGAGTGTAAGAAAAAATTGATTCAGAGATATATCGCGATACTACATTTCACAATTCTTGAGTCGATTAAATTATATTTTTCACAAAAATTCCAGAGTTACATTTACTGTTCTCATGATTAAAAGATAAATAAATTAATTAATGTAATAGAATTTTGTGCTGGTGAAAGTGTACAATGACTATATTATAAGAAGTAATTATTAAAAATATATATTTTTCTTTATTTTAGTATTGGGATATATCAGGATATATCATATTGTCACATGTGTAGCGTGATATGTATTGTATGACCAGACTCATGGCAGTGCACACCCCTGACTGTTATGACATCAGTTTGGTGAACAGTGGAGCCTCCTGACAGTCACACTGATTTAAACTGGAACTAAACACTCAATCTTTTTTTTTTTTTTTTTTTTGCCACTCAACTGTGCATATGGTGTTTTAATTGTGTGTTTTTTGTTTTGTTTTGGCAATTTTGTGCAAACTACATAAACTTACAACTTTCTGATCTAAGTCTTAGTGTGTGCAGCCTCCATAGTCCTTTGCAATCCCAAGTACTATGTGATATCACACAAGACTGCCCTGATTACAGACAGGCGTTTCTGATACAAACACTGGCTGCAGGGTTTGTATCAGAGTTTGAAGTGTGGATACCTGTTAGACCAATCACACTGGTCCTTATACCTCCAGACCCCGCCCCTCCTCCCCCCTCGCTCTCCCCTTTAGTCCTCCAGAACCCCACTTTACTCCCACTTTAAATGAACAGACTTGTTAAAAAGCTCAGTCCAGAGACATAAATCTTACTCTGTTCTGGGAGGTTGTTTCCTTCAGACTCTCGGTCAGTTTCTCGGTGAGTTTGTCTGAGAGCTCCGGACCCCTCCCCTCCTCCACACACAGCCTCCGGATCACAGCCATGCTCTCCTGAAACAACAGGCCAAGCAAACTTATAGGGCGAACTAAAAGGTAAAACAGAGTAAACTAAAGGGCAAACAACAGTAAATTAAAGGGTAAACAACAGTAAATTAAAGGGTATGGAGTTCCTGTAGGTCTAAAATAACAAATAATAAAACGTGTTCCTCCTAGTTCTTAAGAGGCCCTTGTTTTTTGTGTTTTGGGAATTATGAATAGTAATTTGTAAGTGGACAAAATGATGATAATGCCAAACTATACAGAAAAAGATTGAACTGTGAGATGAATAAATAACAGTGGCAAGAGCAGTGGTCCCCCAACCCGAAGGTCAGATCGATTCCTGCTCGTACCAAGTTCTGTTTTTGCGTCCTTCGGCAGGACACTTCACCCAGCCTAGTATGAAAGTGGTGAATGATTGATGGTGGTCAAAGTTCAAAGTTCGCTTTATTGTCAATTTTTTGGGATGTAACAATAATCGAAATATCGTGATATCGTATCGTCAAAGTTCTCTCAATAATATCGTGGACCATCACAATATATCGAATTACAAGTGTCTTTGCTTAAATGAAGAATTCTGGTGCAGCAAAAAAAGACAGAGGGAACTACATAGACCATGATCCTTTGCTCCATTTCAGTGCAGACTACATGAAGAAATAACAGTTTTAACACTTTTAAGTCTTAGTTCTTTGGATTAAGTCTTGTCAAAGCATTTTAAGAGGAAAAAGTATTAGCCTCCACAAAATATCACAATAAATATCGAACCATAAGATGTATTTCGTGAAAATATTGTACCTAGAGATTTAGATATTGTTACATCCATAATCATGAGCCTCCCCACCATATGGTGAGCTTTCCCACGATATCACAATAAATATCGCACCGTGAGGTTCATACCGTGACAATATCGTATCATGAGACTTGGATATCGTTACACCAATATCTACTAGACATACAAAGGAATTGAAATGACGTTTCTCTCTATCGCATGTGAACAGACACAACAAATAACGTCATCTCTAACCACTACAGTAACCATAGATAAATAAAATAAGTTAAAAAGTGCAAATGGTCGGCATATAGTCGACGAGGCCAATGGCGCAGATTAGCAGCCTGGCTTCTATCAGTCTGCCCCAGGGCAACTGTGTCTACAGTAGTAGTTAACAGAGTGTGCAGTAAATAAATAAAGAGTCCAGTAGTGCTTTGGGAGTTTTTGAAAAGTCTTTAAAGAGTATTATGTGTTATGTGTATGTGTTAGGCATATCAAATATATTTAAAAGATATTTTTGTCCATGTGCAGACTGGTTAAAACAGCTCGTTGGCGCCACTTAGAGGTCATGTGGACGCACTGAATGTCAGAGCAAAAGAAACTAAAGAAAACATTTAAATTTACAAGATACTTCCCTATAACCTCTCACTGCAAGATGGAATATTGTGAGGTTAAACTTGGTGCAGAGCAGAAAATGTATATTTTCTGACAATAACATTTTATTTACAGTTGGCAACAAAGCAGCAAGGGTAAAAAAAAACAACTCAATGTTGATACTAAGGACTAGGGATGGGCATTCGATGAAATTTTCTTAATCGATCGTAGGAAGAATTAACGATCGATTATCGATTAATCATTAACGTTTTTATATTAAAATGATCATCATTATTATTACTATCTGCACTACTAATCTGCAGAAATAAATTCAACTTTACGACATATAAACCGTAACGACCTAGAGCCACATCAATCCATTTGACGTTATAATGTGTTTAATTCAGTTTTGTGCAAATCTCACAAAAACGAAACTTAAAACCGCATCGCTAATTTGCATAAACTAAGTGAAGATAAAACTACAGCTCTTGTGTCGCTGATGCGGTCAATTTCTGTCGGATTAAAAGACATGACTCAGGTGAATACAGGTTAGTGTGACCAGATTTGCGTTTGTCAAAACCAGGACACCGTACGGGGGGAGGGAGGTGGGGACTCCTCATCTACATTTCGCGACTCTCACCTGGTAAAACTTTTTCCCACTGGACACAGAAACATATGTTCCTGCTTTATACACTGTGCACATGGACTCACACTTGTCCCGAACGCAACGGAAAGCGTGGAATTTCTTGTACAAATCATCTTTAAATACACATTTGTGCTTCGGTACGTTGCAGACTGACCCACTGTTTGTGTCTCGCTCCTTCTGATGCAGAGACACATGTACACACCTGTTTGGTCACACTACACACAGCAACCTGCATTCGGTTTGTCGATTAAAATTAACGTAATCGATGAAATTCTTAATGATCAATTATCGATTAATCGATTAATTATGCCCATCCCTACTAAGGACTCAATTCTCAAGGCTGATCTGACACCACAATGATAATAAAAAAACACTATTTACTTGACAGCAGCGTGTGATTTTAAACATTAAAATCATAGTATTTTTTTTTTTTACCATGTGGCCTTATATGTGTGACCCAGGACTGAACCAGGACTAAACTCATGACAAACAGCAGCAGCGGCAGCAGCAGACAGTAATAATGCAGGAACACAGGAGGGGCATTTTGGTGGAGCCACTCTACACATTCCTGAGTTAAGCTTGTTTTGTGCCTGGGTGATTTAAATGAGGCGCAGTAACAGTGTTTCACCTGCAGGAGGCGCTCTCTGCTGCGGAGGGAGAGGCCCAGAGCCTGCAGAGGGGGCACTGCTCCGGAGTCACCATCCAGCTGCAAAACAACAGGTTAAAGGGTTAATAACGATGAATGATTTTTACGAAAAACGGTAATTCTTCCGTGTTTGGACATGACTTCATTTTAACGGTTTTCTGTCCCACTTTTCCAGTTCGTGAGTCGCTCTCCCTCCTCCTCCTCTTCTCTCTCCCTGCACTCTTCCTCCCCTTCCCCACTTGCTCTTTACGTCACGTCTCTCACTCTCTTTTTCTCCTCCTGCTCCTCTCTCTCATTCCCGTCTGTCTCACTCTCCCTGCTCCTCTCTCCCTCTCTACTTCTCTCTCGCTCTCACCCTGCTCCTCTCTCTCTCTCTCCACTTCTCTCTCTCTCTCTCTTCCCCTGCTCCTCTCCCTCTCCATGCTTCTCTCTCTCTGTGCTTCTCTCTTTCTCCCTGCTACTCTCTCCCCCTCTCTTTCTAACCACTTCTCTCTCTCTCTCTCACCCACCCTCTGCTCCTCTCTCTCTCTCCCTCTCTCCACGTCTCTCTCTCTCTCACCTCTGCTCCTCTCTCTCCACTTCACTCTCTCTCTCTCTCTCTCTCTCTCCCGCTCTTTCTCCCTGCTGGTCTTTCTCTCTCCCCCTGCTCCTCTCCCTCTCCATGCTTCACTCTCTTTCTCTGTGCTTCTCTCTCTCTCTTTCTCCCTGCTACTCTCTCCCCCTCTCTCCACTTCTCTCTCGCTCTCACCCAGCTCCTCTCTCTCTCTCTCCCTCTCTCCACTTCTCTCTCTCTCTCCCGCTCTTTCTCCCTGCTCCTCTTTCTCTCTCTCTCTCCCCCTGCTCCTCTCCCTCTCCATGCTTCTCTCTCTCTCTCTTTGTGCTTCTCTCTCCCCCCTCTTTCTCCCAGCTTCTCTCTTTCTCCCCCTGTCTCCCTCTTTCTCTCCCTACTCCTCTCTCTCCCCGCTTCTCTCTCCCTCTTTCTCTCTCTCTTTCCTCTTCTCCCTCCATATCCAAACCAGCTCAAATGTTGAAGAGAGGAATCTGATCATGAGACAGAGCTCGGGGCTGCAGATGGATTCAGGGCCTGGGTAAATGTCAAACCGCTTTAGTGAGACACAAGTTTCGACATAAGAAACAACTCAAATCAAGAGCAACAGAGGTGACAGGTACAGAGACGGGAGCAGACTGACGCAGGCTTTTCTTATATTTTTGTTATTTATTCATAGATCAAATAGGCTCATTAGGTCTTCTGATATAATTATACTTTATGTTCTTCTACACAGATCTTAATTTGTACCTTATCTTGACACCTTGAGGTAGGTTAAGGTCCTGTCATGCAGAACTGACTCTTGTTTCCTCCTCAAAAACAGACCTGGAGTTGTGTTTTGTTTCATTCCCACATGCTTGAGTAACTCTTTTTAATAATAGTCTGTTTACATCTCCAAAGCTCAAAATCCTCTGTTCCACCTTGTGATGTCATGAAGCGGTAGTTTTGAAGCTCACAGCTAAATTTTTCCTTTTATGTTTGTTCTGATACAGCTCAAGATCATTCTAAAGGCTCATTTATGCAAGCTAGGGATGGGACTCATCATCGACATTGCGCGACTCTCACCTGGCAAAACTTTTTCCCACTGGACACCGAAACATATGTGCTGCTTTATACACTGTGCACATGGACTCACACTTGTCCCGAACGCAACGGAAAGTGTGGAATTTCTTGTACAAATCATCGTTAAATCCACATTTGTGCTTCGGTTCGTTACAGACTGACCCACTGTTTGTGTCTCGCTCCTTCTGATGCAGAGACACATGTACACACCTGTTTGGTCACACTACACACAGCAACACACATTTGGTTTGTCGATTAAAATGAACGTAATTGATGAAATTCTTAATGATCAATTATCAATTAATTGACTAATCATGCCCATCCCTAATGTGTTTAATGCAGCTTTGTGCAAGACTCACAGAAACAAAACTTAAAACCGTATGGCAAATTTGCATAAACTAAGAGGAGAAAAGAAAGAAAACGCTCTTGTGCGCTAATGCGGTTCAACTTCTGTCAGACTAAAGGACACGACTCAGTGGAATACAGGTTAGTGTGACCATATTTGCATATATCAAAACCAGGACAGCGTACGGGGGTTGGGGGGTGGGGCCTCGTCATCGACATTGCACGACTCTCACCTGGCAAAGCTTTTTCATGTTTTTCAGTGTCCTGGTGAACTTTTTCCCACTGGACACTGAAACATATGTGCTGCTTTGTACACTGTGCACATGGTCCGACCGTAATGGAAAGCGTAGAATTTTTTGTACAAGTCATCATTAAATACACATTTGGGCATCAGCATGTTGCAGACTGACCGACTGTTTGTGTCTCGCTCCATCTGAGAGCAGAGAGACACATGTACGGACCCCCATTTGTCCCCGGACACGGATGTTTGGTCACCCTACGCTATGCACAGCAACCTACATTCGGTTTGTCGATTAAAAATGAACATAATCGATGAAATTCTTAACGGTCAATTATTGATTAATCAACTAATCATGCCCATCCCTACTTCCAGCAGAAGTGGCTATAAAAGTGACTAGAACCAGCTGCAAAACTAATAAATCATTTTCTCACCTCCAGATTTTTGTCTATTTGTTGCTCTATTTCGTCCATTTTTGTCAACTCTAACTGACTGTGTGCCCTGTGGTTCTTAAGGACGATACATATTTGACATAGGGAATATTTGGAAGTATAAATACAGTGACTACTTAATGCACAGATCTGTTTATGTAAGAAAATTGAGCATAAATGAGCCTTAAAGGGCCCATCTCATGCAAAATAACTCTTTTCACATTGTATCTTCTGCACATAAACAAGCACAATTTGGGTTTTGGAACATCCATTACACAATAGTTATGAAATCTTACTGATTGCTTGGAGACAGTCACAGACCAGGAACTATGAAAGGCCGACTATTGCTCATCCCCCCGCCCGTCCTGAGAAAGCACACGCTCCGCCCTCCAAACGTGACGTAGGCGACGAGTGAGCCGCCCTTCCTCCGCCCATCTCAGGGAGGGAGGGGGAGACAGACGTGCACCCTGATAGCGGCAGGAATAAACTTGTATTCATCATGGAGATACAGCGCCAATGATGTTCATTTTGTCTTCTTATCTACTTTAACTTCTTAGGTTCTTTTTAAAGACAATGCAGTAAAGTGTATTTACCTTGTTGACATGTTTCGGCTGCTGCTGCATCTTCAGAACTGTCACCGGTGTTGGTGGTGACGTGTCGTATATCAGCTGTTGTTACTTCCTGTAGACGTGGTCAGACCTGATGGACCTGGCAGGTCGCACAGACTGACCACGCCTCCCGTCGCCCGGTGTCTCTGGAGGAGGGTGTCCCAGGTGTGTGAAAAGGAGGAACGCTCCGTCATCACGGTTAATGCTGTCCGTGCCTCGTTTCCTGATTTCACCGTCCTCCTTGATCCAGCGTTTGAACTTGTTGTTTTCCGATCCAATGACCCGAGCCCCGTCCCAATCCAGAATGTGGTTGTTCCTTTTACAGTGTCTGATATGGTGGATTTTAGGTTTTCCTGTTCTGTTTTATCTTTTTGTGTTCTGGTGAGTCTCCCTGACGTTTCCTTTTCGCATTCCTTTTGGTGTTCCTTTTTTCGGATGTGAAATGCCCGGCCTGTTTCCCCTATGTATGACTTATTGCATGATTTGCATTGGATTTCGTAGATGGCATTGCATTTTTGTTCTTGTGGGATTTTGTCCTTGGGGTGTGCGAGTTGTTGGTGGAGTTTTGTGTCTGGTTTTACTCCAGTGTTTATGTTGTGTTTTTTCATGGCTCTGGATGGGTTCGGTTATTCCTCTGATGTTCGGTAGTGTGACTATGTTTTTGTCCTGCTGCCCTGTGTTGGATTGTTGTATTTTTTTCCTGGGTTTGTTGGCTTTATTGATAACTTGTTGTCTGCCTTTGTTTATGGCCCAGCTGGGATATTGACATTGTTTGAGTGCTTGTATGATGTGTCTCTCCTCTTCCTCCCTGTCGGTGTGGCCCGTTCCAATAATGTTCTTACTACTGAAAGTTTGTGTGCAGTGGGATGTTGGGATGTCCAGAGTAAATATTGGTCAGTGTGTGTAGGTTTCCAGTATACAGTCATTTTGATGCTGCCGTCTGCGATGTGGTGGATTTTAATGTCCAGAAAAGATATGGCTCCGTCTTTCTCCTCCTCGTGTGTGAATTGAATATTACCTGTGTCGTCTTGTGTGTTGAGATGGTCCGTGAGTTCTTGCATGTGTCCTTGCTGTATTTTTTCCAGGATGTCATCTACGTAGCGTTTCCAAAAGGTTAAACGGCATTGTGGTGGTGCGGTGTTGAATGCTTTTTGTTCCAGGTCCTCCATGAAAAAACTGCTCATTATTGCTGATAGTGGATCTCCCATTGCAAACCCCTCTTTCTGACTGTAAATTATGCTGTTGTACTGAAAATATGTAGATTTGGCCACGAAACGTAATAATTGTGTAATGTCAACAAGGTAAATACACTTTACTGCATTGTCTTTAAAAAGAACCTAAGAAGTTAGAGATACAGCGCGTTCAGCCGCATGTGTTGGACCCGGAATCGGACGAGGACTTTGAGGAGCACGAAGCTCAAGCACTGCATCCATATCAGATGAACATTACTGATTGGTAAAGTATTAATAAACATTAGTAGATCAACTTATTATATGGTGTACACTGGTGGAGGCGGGGCGCAGACGGTGGAGCAGCGGAGGGGGTCGGGTGCCAAGCGTTTTCTGCTACGTCAAACGCGTCATAAGTGTAGCTGCCGCGTCATCGTTTAGTTTTAGTTCGTTGTCACGTGGGAGGGTGGCAGAAATACACTGCAATTTGGTAAAAAAAAAAGGCCAAATCAATCTAAAAACCACTTTGGCGACATATACAAGGTCCACACATCACTCTTAGAAGGTAGAAAGCTCTGAAAAGTTGATTTTGGATGAGATGGGCCCTTTAAAGCTATTCAGGACAGGTTAATTTCTGTCCTGTGATTGTGACTTTATTGGTATTGGTACTTATTTGTTCAAATGAGTATCTAGTTTTAATACTAGTTTCAGTATCTGAGTCTGGATATAACCTCATTACCAGGGCATATATTTACAGTTTTTAACCTGGGGCACGCCTGGAGCCTTGTTCAGTTACACAGAGCTGTGTGTGTTCTGTCCACACCTCACAGCTGTCCTGAAAAATGTACTCGCCCTAAACCGGTTCTACGGCTGCAAGAATGTGGTAAAAACTATTACAACCTGAGCTGCCAATCAGACTGACAGTGCATGTGATCTGATTAGAGGGTGCAGAACTTTAAAGAGAGTGAAAGTAAGGCTGTAAGATGAATAGAAAATGAAATCACAATTTGAATGAACACAATTAATAAAGTCTGTAATAAGTCTAAGTTTTAGAAGTATCATAATTTCCTCCATAAACAACAAAATCTCCAGTCTTATTCTGAATAAAAATGTTAACCCTGGAGTTTACATCTCAATGTTCTGAAATATGATTCTTGTATTAGTTTGTCAGTTCAGATTTTCAGTGTTTTTGTCAATTCTTTGTCAATTCTCAAGTGTTTAAAATGTGAACTTTGAGCAGAATCCTATTCTTAAAACATAAATTGCAAATCCAATCACAATCACAATGCTTGGATAGTGATCATTTATACTACTACATAGAATTGAGTATTTAAGACTCACATTGTTCCAGTCCGCAAAGCCATTGAGCGCCTCTGGTTTAGTCCCGTCCTGGACCTGGTTTTGGACCTGGTCTTCCAGAGTCTTGATCCGAGTCCGGGCCTGGTCCAGCTGAGCTCTGAGAAGCTTCACCACCTGATGAGGGCGTCCAGCACCATTCTGAAGAGGGAGAGAGACGGAGCAAAGAAGAAAATACTGGTTTAAAACAGCAGCTCTTAAACTTTTTACACTGTGTAGTTTAGTTTAGTTTAGTTTACTTTACTTATTCAGTGTCATGCATGTGTCCTCTTACAGAGGCTTTCAGCACAAACAGAGCCAGCTTGAAAACATTACATTTAAACAAATACTCCAATCTCTCCTCATCAGACACAGCAAACAAACAGTAAGACACTTTATATAACAGTCCTCTAGGATCTGAGTGGAAGCGTCCTGTCTCCAGAGCCAGAGGAAGAGTCCCACACCTCAGCTGGACACATACTGACCTCTGACCTCTGCTCAAGTTCAGAGTGACATACAGCTCAGGACCAAAACAGTTTTTAATTACAATATAAGTTCTTAAATTTGGTTTATATAAGATTTCACTTTGACACTTTTGTTTATACTTGTCAAAATACATTTTCCTAGTTTGTCGGATACTACAGATTAGGGCTGGACGATATGGCGCAAAAAATATAGCTTGATATATTTTGATATATTTTGATATACGATCTATATCTCGATATGTGTACAGGAAAAATAACCTACAAAACTATTGCAAAAACAAATATGTTAAAGTATATTGAAGTGCAAGAGGCAGTTCATGTACGAACAAAGAGCTTCTGCCACATTTAAGATTACAAAAAATTCCTTAATTACATAAATAATCATGTAATTGTAAAATAAAATAAAAATACATATTGCCTTCTGTTCATTCATAAATAAAACAACTCAGCTCAAGCTCATCTTTGCATTAACTCTGTAACCGTACGATAACCATGAGCTCTTTTAACAGAAGAAGCTCGGGAGGTTCATTATTTTAACAGATCCATGTTCCTCACAAGAGTAAGGAGCTCTGAGGTTTCCCACAATCCACTGCAGATCAAACCCAACGATTCTAAACACTGTTGTACAATTAACACTGCAGCAGATTATTCATTAAAATCTTCTGTATAAATACATTTTACATGACTAAACTTTATAACATATAAACATAACGACTCTAGAGCCACATCAGCCCATTTGACATTATAATGTGTTTAATGCAGTTTTGACACATGTTTACGTTTAACAGAAACGAAGCTTAAAAGGCTCATTTGCATAAACAGCTCACTCCTTGTGCTGCTCATGTGGTTCAGCTTCTGTCGGGCTAAAGGACACGACTCAGTGGAATATGAGTGTTCTCTCTGTGACAGAGGATGTGCTGCTGATGGTCTTGTCTGTAAATGGTGTGAAAGGTTCGTGGTGCTAGAAGTTTTTCACTGGCATCAACTTTCGGCATTTGCGGCAGTAGTGCATGAGACACAAGCTGCAAAATCAGGGAGGCGGAGGCGCGCACAGAGAAGGCAAACAAGCAAAGTGGCAAAATCAGAATTGAATATAAGCGTTATATCGATATATACGATATGTCAGAATCCTTATCGAGTTTTAAAAATATCTGGATATATTTAAAATATCGAGATATCGCCCACCCCTACTACAGATTAACTTATTTCTATAAATAAACTGGAGATCTGCATCCTCAAAAAAGAACCAAGAAATGATCTATATGAAATGAGTTTGCTTAGGGATGCACCAATCCAGCTTTTTTGTTCTGATACTGTTGTCGATATCATCTGCCGATACCAGATATCAAAGTATACCAGGGCAGAGACTCACAATATTATTTCATTTAAACGCACACAGCATATGGTAAACAATGATCCAAATGTGTTTTGTAACTGTTTTTTATCATATAAAGTACGTACAGAACAACTCTAAAGAAAACACAAGGTCAGTATTACAAGGGGTTTTGGGCCAACATTGTCAGTTTATCGAGTTTCCAATTCATAGATCAATATGGGATATCAAATGAACCGGTTTGCGATTGCGTTTCAGTATTGGCATCCTTAATTTGGCTTTCCAAGTACCACCAGACCTAAACTTTATCAGGTCTAAAAATGACAAAACAAACTTGCAAATGAGAATACTAAGCCATGGAAAGGACAGCTTGCTCTAAATAATAATTAACCAAAAGGAGGACAAATACATTGAGCAGTTTGAATCAAAACAACTGTAAACTCCAGAGGGTCACAATAGGACAGGCCTCGCACCACAGTCTGAGAAACACTGGTCTAAAATACATAACAGCAAGTATTCACATTTGGTCCTTTTGTATCAGAGCTATCAAAGAGCTATGAGTTTTAGTGTTTATTATTAAAGATGTGTGAAGAAGTTTAAGGCTGTGGTGGAACTCAGACTAGATAAATATTTACTTAGACAAGCACTCGGTCATTACCACTGCAGACTGGGCCATAGACAAACAGATTAAACAGGTACAGACTTGAAAAGACAGTGCAACTTCATTGTGGTAAGAGGGCGATACTTTACTGAGAGGAGACAGGCTAACCACTCTGCCACAGTGTCACAGAAAAAAACATGACACACCACTTCAGGACAATAGGATGCACCAATCCAGCTTTTTCAGTTGAAATACTAAAGTTACTTTAGTTGCTTTAAATACTGTATTTTTCGGATTATAAGTCGGACTTTTTTTCATAGTTTGGGTGTTTCCTGTGACTTATTCTCTGGTGCAACTTGTATATTAAAATGTTCACACTGACAGCGGTGAGAGGCTCTAGTCTTGTGTGTGAGTATCTGCTGCTCCTGTTCCTCCTGTATCACTGTCACTTCACTCTACTGCACATGTCTCCTGCAGAAAGAGCCTCTGTCCTGTCTGTGTCATGTCAGTCAATCACACCATTACTTCTGCACCACTGAAAATAGAACATTTAAACAAACTTATAAAGACGACTGAGAAGACTGAACACAAATGCCCCCAAAAACAAAATCAGATTTTGCAGATTACAAACTGCAAGCCGTGAAATCTGCATCTGAAAAAGGTAATCGAGCAGCAGAAAGAAAGTTTGGAGTGAGAGAGAAACTTGGGACACCGGGAGGATGCACCATGAAACTTTCCTGAAGTCAATGGATGGATGGACAAAGCCAGAAAGACCAGAATAATTCTAACTGGAACTGATGCCGAGTCTGACGACAGCGACACAGAAGAGGAAGCGGCGCTCTGTTTACCTCTGGAGGTCGAGGAGTTGCTCAGAAGTGACACCGAGGATGAAGAATTGAATGGATTTAGTGATTTGGAGTGAGATGGAGAGTTTGGTAAACTTGTTCTGTTCTGTTGTTTATCTTATAGTTTATCTGAAGAACTGTTCATATGTGACGTTAACAGTCTGTTGTTCTCTGTTGTTCTTTCTATTCTTACTGTTATTACTACAACTTGACTTTCAACAGGAAATATCGGTTCCTGGTCTTTGATTTTATAAAATAAGTTTCCCCCAAAAAATCTGACTTATTGTCCGGTGTTTTTGTATGGCTGGGCATCATTATGAAGCTGCCGATACGATACATACCTCGATACAAAGGCCACGATATGATACATACCTCGATACAAAGGCCAAGATATGATACATACCTCGATACAAAGGCCACGATACGATACATACCTCGATACAAAGGCCACGATATGATACATATCTCGATACAGTGCTTTTTTTGGCTCGATACGATATATTTCAAATCGATTCGATACGTTCACTAAAAAATTATGGCTAAATCATGGCTGTGATATTAAAAGTGTTTGTTAAACCACTTCTTGTGCAAAGTTCATATGAAACACAAACATTTTAATCATCAAAACAGTGAAAATGTCAAATGTGTCATCTAAATTATTTTTTTGCCTCTGAACAAGCAACAAAACTGTAGAGCTGTAACAAAATAATTTAGTAAAATATACCAAAAAATAGACTTGGTGATATATCGATACAGCGGTCCCTGCTATTGATACTGTATCATTACATTAAACGATACGATATATCAATATTTTGATATTTTTGCACACCCCTAGTTTTTTGGCGGGGAGACTTATACTCCGGAGTGACTTATAGTTCGAAAAATACAGAAAATACCTTTTTCGTATACTGTAAAACACAAAGTGATCCAAAGTGTTCTGGAACTGTTATTTATTCTTCAAATAACCACAGAAAAGCTTTCTATGAATAAAAGTTCAAACATTATGAAAAGTTCTTGGGCAAAATCAGCCTGTAAATAATGTTATTAAACCTAATTAAAGATGCAACCAGGATATCAGTTTAACCACTATTATCGAACTGATACTCGATCCAGCAATTATTTCAGTATCAGATACCAGTATCAGTATTGTGTATCCCTAATCAGGAGTCTAACCCCCAACCTCTTTAGACCATGTATTGCTCACCTGTCCATGTAGCGGCACAAACTCATCTCGGAGCTCCATCAGCATATCCTCTTCCTCTTTCTCTCCGTTTTCAAAATCCAAAACTCGATTAATCACCAGGTTTTTGTGTTCTCTGCCGTCAGCTCTTCCTCCTCTTCCTCTTCTGTCCAAAACAGGTATCCGACTCCCAGCCGGAGAAACGAGGGCGTTCCCGTGGCTGTCACTTATCTCCTTTAGCAGCAGATTTACAGCGGCAAACTGCGGTGAATCAAACGGATCTTTCCCGTCTAGCGAGTCCAGAGATTGTACCGACTCAGTTCTTGACGGTAGCGAGAGAGTGGACCCAGCCAGAGACGCAGGACTAGAGCAGCTGGCGGACGGGCTTTTCTGCCAGTCCAGAGGCATACTTCGCGATTTATCCCTGGAAAACGCTAAAGAAGAAAACGCATGAAATGGCAAATTTCTCGGAATCCCGCAAACCGACTCGTAATCCGAATCGGAAACTCTCAAAGCGTTGCATCCTTCGCAGCCTTTGCCTTTCTGACACCTTTTCCCCGTGCGGATAAAAAAGGGGCACGTATCCCACTTTTCCGACCAGAATTCGTACTCTGAAAGCGCCATGTTGTCTCGAAGCATCTCCCTGTATCCGTCCTTCTCCGACTCGCCCTCCTCTTCGCTCGTACTGCCCCGACTTGGAATTTCGTGCGGGTTTTTCTCCGTGTAACTGTTGCGCACCCATTGGCGGATTTTGTCCCGTTCCTGTATGAGTTTCTGGAGGCGCTCCGAGGAGAGGACGTGGACTCGGGCGATCACGGTGTCGTATTTGAAAACGCGCTCGAGGACGGAGACGCACTTCCCGCAAATGAACTCGCTGTTGCCGCGGGAGACGGAGCGGCCCAGGATGTGCGTGAGGATGGAGAGGATGTCGAAGCTTTTGGAGATGTTTGAGGATAACTGGGATCGCAGAGAGGCGGAGGAGCCCAGGGACAAAGTGCTGCCTGAGGAGAGAGAGAAAAGACTTGTATAAGAACAATACAACACTGGTGGTAAACATGAAGACACAGACTGACAGACATTCACTCTCAACACCAGGATCATGTAGAGTGTGTAAAAAAAGAACATTTTAAGGTCAGACTGACTGGCCAGACAGCAGCAGTTACAGAGAGAGGGGCCACGGTTTTTCAATACAAGTCAATTGCAATCAGAGCTCTGAGCTCATGAGCCCACTTCCTCTTTGGAAAACTGCAGCTATCTATCCATCTATAGCAGTCTATCTTAGGCAGGGGCTGGATCTGGCCCTCAGCTGATTTTCTACTAAAATATTTTAATTTTATTTTAAAACCTGAAGACAGAATTTTAAATTTTTCGCACACAATTCACAGTCAAAGCCTCTGATGTGTCCACAGACATGCAACTAGAAATAATAGATTTACAGTACTACCTACATTTGTGAGCAGGTTTTCTCAGTATGAACATTAATAAAACAAAGCTGCACTCAAAGCACTTGAATGACATTCTGACGACAGCAGCTCCTCAGGACATGGTGCCTGATATTGATGCACTTGTAGAGGCTAAAAGATGCAAAGTTTCAAGAGCAAAAAGAAAGTATGACTAAATTCTATGAAATACATACAAGTTCATGTTAAAACTTTGTGTTGAAATTGCATTTTTCTTAAAGTTTCAGGTTGTTCATAATATTATAATACTTTGTAAAAGAAAGAGTTTATCAGTTAAAAAAATGATTTCTGGAATAGATTTGTGTTTCTCTGCACAAATATTTGAACTTATTGTTATTTTGGGGTTTATATGACATGAGTTTTCTGATCCAGGACACTTTGGGATCAAAGTAGGTTGGATAAAACCCCCGAACCAAAATGAGTTTGACACCTCTGATCTTAGGGATGCACCAATCCAGCTTTTCAGTTCCCATACTAATATCAATATTTAGACTTTAACCCTCCAAGACCTAAGGGCAATTTCAGTACATCTGTCCTCCCCTTGATTTTTGTCTTAATTTTGCTATTAAAACTCCTCATTTTACCCCCTAATGAAGTGTTATACATCTATTTTTCAGTACAACCTGTTATTTCACAATCTGCTGCTGTAGTTGTGTCAAATGGCGGTAATAAAAGTTATAGGACAAGAAATACACATAAAAAAACATAAAAAAGGAAAATAAAATTCATACTCTTTCTCAGAAAACATGTATAAACAAGTTTTTGGATATAAAAAATGTTTAATTTAGGGCCTTAGCTACAAAAGTGCAAAATATCAAGTGTGTAAGTGAACTAAACATATCCTTATTGCCTCAAAACAAACAAACAAAAAAAGTACAATGGCCCCATGACTTTCCTGGTGTCAGTCGTGGAAACAGCTGGTGTCAGGTCCAGGACACAGAGCCACATCACTTCCTGCATTTCCATGGGCTTTATTACATTTGGACAGTTGGACTGAAATAAACCCTTCAAATAAAAAAAAAAAAAGCAAGGGATGCACAATTACACAGACCAAGATGTGTAATTTGCCATTTATTTGAGAGACATCTGCACTTAGAGCAACTTTTTCAATTGTTACAAACACAGACGCTCAGAGCAGTCGAACATTTTGACTCTCTACACTCTTTGGCCCAATCAAAATGGATGGAGCGCATGAGTTTACCAGAAAACAAAATTCCTATTGGACACTTGTTTTCCCGGCGCCATCACGCAGCGTGCTTATGATGTAGGACAATGCCAGAAACATGCCAGAAATCTGCTCAGAAAGCTGCATCCTCTTGCAACTGTCAGCTTTTAAAGGAGAAAAAAGTTAAGTTTCTATCTTTTATGGTTGGAAAGTTATCCACGGTTATGTAAAACATATCCCCAGGTATCGTATATGATACTGTCGGGCTCAAAGGATTAAGCATCAGCCAATATGAACTGAAAATAGCACTTATTTCCTTAAAAGTAAATCTATTACACAAGAGAAGTGTGTTATACAATGGTTCTTTATACTTCCAATAACTACTGAACAGAGCAGCTTTGTACAAATAAAAGTTCAAACATTATCAGACATTCTAGGCCAAAATGAGTCAGTAAATAGTCTTATCACATCCAGTTAAAAGTCCGAGCAGGATATCAGCTTAGCCAATAATGGAACCAGTGGATCAGCACTGCCTAGTCCATTTAAACAGTCTATGCACATGATGTTTGTGAGGAACCTATTTGAATTGTCCTAAACATGTAAAGCAGCACTACTGTCTGACAAAAATAACTGATGTTTGTTTACGCTTTTCGAGATGATGCAAAAATTCAGTCTAGTTCTGTTTTGTGGATATCCCTTCCCTCTACCCCACCGCCCTCTCCTCTTCACACTGACCCCAGGGGCTGCTGCAGTTGGACTGGCTCTGACCCTTCACAGACCCAGAAGGAGTGAGGCTCTGGTTCTTCTTGTTTCCTGAGAACAGCCATCGCCTCTGGTTCCCCTGGAGCGCCCCTCCGCAGATCCGGCACAGGTCCGACCGTCGACGAGACGACATCATGCAGCGAGGAACTAACCTGAAAATGAAAAATGAAATGATCAATATACAGTTCACATTTTGACATGTTTGTATTTTTATACAGATTAATATGAGTCTGGTCTCCACACCCTCCGCTGTATCTCAAGCCCGGTGTGGTGTAGGATTTTGAGCCCGCGGTGACGTGACCCCGGAGTCTACACAGCATATAGTATTTTCGGTTTCATATGTTTTTATTCATGTGCAATCAGATAAAGATATGTCATTCAAACAACACATGTACACACTTTTTTTTTAATGCAGATACAACATAACTAATAAAGTTAACTAACAAAAACAAATCAATCAGGAAACAGGAGTAGCGTCATACAATATAATAATAATAATAATAATAGAACGATAAAAAATATGCTACTACAAATATGAATAAAAATTAATAAATACATAAATAATAACAATATATAATAAATATTAATAATAAAAATAATAAATAAATAATAAAAATAATAAATAATACAAATAATAATACAAATTAAAAAAATAATAATAATAATATGAAAAAAAGGGGTGGGTGGGTGAGTGGTTTAGATGGTTTTTAAAAAGTCAATAAATGGCTGCCACTATCTAAAACATGTATTTATGTTACATCATACAGTATTTTGACCCCGGGGTCAGAATCCTATTAGGTTATGTTGACCCCCCCTATAGAATATTGACCCCCCCATGGAAATCTATATTTTAATAATAAAGAACTTGAATTCTATAGAAAAACTTTGAATATTAATACAGTATCTGCAAATTAAAACATATTGACATATTTAGAAGTGTTTTTTTTTTTTGAAGATCTCAGATGCATTTTTTATTTCGATTATAACTTTTGAATGTTAAAAATGACTTAGTTGTTTAAACACGTGTTTGACTGAAATTGAGATAAGTAATTATTAATTAGTTATGTAATCAAAGTGATGTAAAATTATTTGGAATCTTGTTTGGAAAATAGACAGGGCTGATTAATTGAGTAGTTAAATAGGGGATACATATGACTATAGTAATCTGACCCCCCAATATGTTTATTATAGTTATGATGATGTAAAGTAAGAAGTCATGTTAGTTTAATGATCAATTATATATAAAGGAGGTCAAAATCCTATGACTATAGTAATCTGACCCCCAATATGTTTATTGTAACACAACATGACTAAACTCAAGGTCGTTATTCTTAAAAACCATTGCCTAAATTGACATTATGATTAAGGACTATCAGAAAATAGCAAACTAAAAACCACAACAATATAATATAACAAGAATATAAAAAGTGACAAGATAGCTCTGTATATGCAAATTTAACAATACGTTACATTTACACAAAATACCAAGTCGTTCTCCATCAAAACATTCCTTAAAATACCATAAAAGATCGTGAATATGTAGCAATATAGAATAAAAGTAAATTACATGAGAAATAATGATCATAAAAGTAACTACTACAGAAAAAAGTAAGGGTCAGTGTACTATGGGGGTCAAAATACTATGTCACACCAGCCAAACACAAGCATCCAATCAGAGTTTAGTGCTTTGTTCACTGATTCTACAGAAATCCTCTGTGTTTTTCAGGTCCTTTTTTTCACCATTTCACCGGTGACATTATCATAAAGTATTGAAGAAGTATATTCTGGATCTCAGGCCACTAGAGCTGTGAAACTGAACACATTTTAGTAGTTTCTAATGGTTAATGAACAGCTTGGGTCTTTTTAATGAAGCCAGTCCTGTCAGTAAAAGCAAGTGGTTTGGAACAGATGCAAGACTTTGGAGAAAGAAATGTGACTATTCTGTATCGTTTATGTTGAAAATTAATTTTGAAACCCACTTAAAAAGACACAATAAAGCAAAACACAAAAAATCTGATCAAATTCATAGGAAATCTGTTATAGTGGTCTGAAATCGAACCAATGCAATCTTGAAATGTCTACTGGCAGCTCTATCCAGTACTTCTTTGTGAACACATTTGTAGCACCCCCGCACGCTCCGCTTTGTCCTATGTTCCTGTACATTCTCTGAGAGTGAAGACAGAAGTGAAGGATCAGAGGAACACAGAGTTTGTTTGAGGATTTTTCACAGAGAGGCCTGAGGCAAAAGCAGCCACTCAAACCTGTTACACCAATTGATGTTATTAGTCTTTTTTTTCAGACCAAGAGTTTGTTTTCATACCTGACAGTTTCGACTTTTGAAGAATTAACGATCGATTATCGATTAATCATTAACGTTTTTATATTAAAATGATCATCATTATTATTACTATCTGCACTAATCTGCATAAATACATTCACCTTTACAACATATAAACATAACGACTCTAGATCCACATCAACCCGTTTAACATTATAATGTGTTTAATTCAGTTTTGTGCAACTCTCACAGAAACCAAACTTAAAACCACATCACTAATTTGCATAAATTCAGCGAAGATAAAACTACAGCTCTTGTGTTGCTGATGTGGTCAATTTCTGTCAGATTAAAAGACATGACTCAGGTGAATACAGGTTAGTGTGACCAGATTTGTGTTTGTCAAAACCAGGACACCGTACGGGGGGAGGGAAGTGGGGAATCGTCATCGACATTGAGCGACTCTCACCTGGTAAAACTTTTTCCCACTGGACACAGAAACATATGTGCTGCTTTGTACACTGTGCACATGGACTCACACTTGTCCCGAACGCAACGGAAAGTGTGGAATTTCTTGTACAAGTCATCGTTAAATATACATTTGTGCTTCAGTACGTTGCAGACTGACCGACTGTTTGTGTCTCGCTCCTTCTGATGCAGAGACACATGTACAGACCCTGTTTGGTCACACTACGCTATGCACAACAACCTACATTTGGTTTGTTGATTAAAATGAACATAATGTATGAAATTCTTAATGATCAATTATCAATTAATTGACTAATCATGCCCATCCCTACTTTCGATTGCCTCTTTAATCCAGTGACGGTGTTTGTTGTCCTCTGTCCCGGTGATATTTGCTCTGTCCCAGTCCTTAATGTGCTTCTCTCATTTACACTGGTCACAAATGGACGATTTGAGCTGTTCCTGTTCTGCTTTGTGTTTAGTTTTTTCTTTGCTATTTCCTTTTCACTTTGTGTCCTATGTTCCTTTTTTCATGGACTGAATGCCCTCCCTGTTTCCCCGATGTGTGTTTTATTGCAGGACAAGCAGGGTATTTCGTATATGACATTACATTTATGGTACAGTTCTATTTTGTCTTTCGGGTGGACGAGTATTTGCCTGAGTTTTCTGTTTGGTTTCACTGCTGTGTTCATATTGTGTTTTCTCACCGCCCTCTGCACTTTTTCTGTCCTGCCCCTGATGTACAGTCATGTTACCATGCCTGCGCTCTTTGTTCAGTTTTATTTTTGTTTTTCTTTCTCTCTGACCTGTTTGACCTGTGTCTTGTTCATCCGTTATAACGTTGGTTCTGTGAAATAATGTTCTTACGACAGGAGAGTTTGTGGCTGTGGGATGTTCCGATGTCCATAAGAGGTATTGGTCTTCTTCCTGTGTGAATTGGATGTTTCCAGTTCTGTCTATTGTGTTTAGGTGGTCCGTTAGCTCCTGTGTGTGTTCCTTTATCTATAAATCAGCTGACCGGACACGTCACAGCAACATCATGTGACCAGTGACCACTCTGAATGAAGAAGACCACTAGCAGTTAAACCTGTCAGGTATGAAAACAAACTCTTGGCCTGCAAAAAGATCTCGGATGCCTAAATGAACCTCATTGGAGAGTTGCACCAGTGTTCAGGACCAAGTCATAGTGCAGTACATATTACATATCACACTTGCTGCTAGAACATACAGTCAAGAGCACCGTTTCCCTCAGGTGGGTCGCAAAAGATTTTTTTTTTTCGGTCACCTTGTCACAATCTGCATGTAGATCTGCAGTATACACTTCTGCCACGTTTTATATCATTTCTAATCTTTTTGTAATTATTTTATTGACTATTTTCTTCCAATATTGCTGGTTCAATTAAATGTTGAAAAGAAAAAAAAAAAAACATTCTACATTTAATGTCCAAATAGGCGACTTCTGGATCCTTTTATTGCTGCTTCAGTGACTGTTTTTCATTGTTTCAAACTTGAGTCATACTAATTGTTCAGAGACACGATCACTCAGTCAACAATAAAATATCCTCATTAATGTTCAATAATCAAATCCACCTTTATTTTGTGATTTACCAATAAAGTCTTTTAACTTGAGTCGCAAATGTTTGTGACTTTCAAAATATGGGTCCCTGCAAAAACTGGTCAAGAGTACTTTAATGTGTACTTTTTAAAAAATATATTATTATTATTTTATTTTTTCAGTATTGGGGGGGGGGGAGTTTTCTCAATGCAGTGTTTGCATGTGTGTATTTACGTTTTAGGGCGGTCAAATCAAATTTACATTTACATATTATCTCTTCCCTTCCCATATCTTTTGTTTATTTGTTTTGGCAACCCCAAAACGCACTTACATGTACATTACATTATACAAGCATTTACATATACATATATTTTGACACTGTCCAACACTATGTTGTTCTTATTTTACTGTGTTTTGTCCAAATGGGGTTTTGCCACAGTCCATAGGCCAACAGTGTGTTTGTTTTTGTGTCCAACAGCTGAGCAGCTGCTCCATTAAGAAATTAAATCCAAAAAGTCCAATTGTCTAAAATTGTGTCTAATCTTTCCTCTAAAAAATCTAAAAATGTGTACCTTTAATGGAGAAGTTTTCAGACCCCATGCTTTTGAGAAATATATAGTACAATGTAACAGTACTCTTACTTGAGTAAAAGTTTTAGTTCCTCTTCCCACTGTGACTAAGTCTAAAGTGACCAAAACTTTACAGTATGTGACAATATGAAATTATTTGAACCTTTGTGTTTCAGCAATACTTCAGATATGATTTAGTTTGTCTCATTTTTATATACAATTAATCTGATTCTGTGCCTTATTTAATGTTTTGTCTTTCTAATTACACTAACTTCAAGTAATAAATCAGATTTACGTCAAAGTTACTCTTACAGTTACTCTAACTTGAGTAGTAGCTTTCCCAAATTCCCAAAACTTTTTACTCTTATTTATATTTTTGGACCACTACATTGTTCTTCTACTTGAGTAATGTTATTATTTTTGAAGTAGGTAAGTAGAGGAGATAATTGCTTGAGTACTAGTCTTAAGTGACCATATCCACCTTTACAATATTAACAATGATGTGTTTTAAATTGTAATTACTGGGCTGGTGTAAAATGAAAGAGGAATAGGGTCCCATGACGACAACGACGAATCACATGGCAGCACCTGACGAAGTGAGGATTAAACCTAAACCACAACGGAAATACAGCAAAGACTCTGGTCTAAAGCCAGGACTATACCCGGACTATACCCGGACTATACCCGGACTATACCCGGACTATACCCGGACTATACCCGGACTATACCCGGACTAGGACTATACCCAGGACTATACCAGGACTATACCAGGACTATACCAGGACTATACCAGGACTACACCAGGACTGTATCAGAATTAAACAAGGGTTCAATCAGGACTAAGACAGGGTTAAACCAGGACTAAACCAGGTCTAAACCAGGACTAAGGAGGACTAAACTAGGTCTAAACTAGGTCTAAACCAGGACTAAAACTGGACTAAACCAGGATTAAACCACTAAACTAGGTTTAAACCAAGACTAAGACAGGGCTAAACCATGACTAAACTAGGTCTATCTAAAACAGGACTAAACCAGAACTAAACTAGGTCTAAACCAGGACTAAACCAGGTCTAAACCAGGACTAAACCAGGACTAAAACCAGGTCTAAAACCAGGACTCTAAACCAGGACTAAACCAGGACTAAAAACTGGAAACTAAACCAGGACTAAACCAGGTCTAACCCAGGTCTAAACCAGGAATAAACTAGGTCTAAACCAGGACTAAACCAGGACTAAACTAGGTCTAAACCAGGACTAAACCAGGTCTAAACCAGGACTAAACTAAGGCTAAACTACGACTAAAGTAGGTCTAAACAAGGACTAAACTAGGAGTAAACCATGACTAAACTTGGACTAAACTAGGACTAAACCAGGACTAAATCAAGGTTAAACCAGGACCAAACCAGGGCTTAACCAGAACTAAATCAGGACTAAGACAGGGCAAAACCAGGGCAAAACCAGGACTTTCCTAAACCCGGCCTAAACCCGGCCTAAACCCGGTCTAAACCCGGCCCCCGGTCTAAACCCGGTCCCCGGCGCCCCCTCTCTTCAGCCCGTGCGCAGTGTGTTGGAGGCGGCGTTTGCAGAGACACGTCGTCCTTGGCCACGCTGACAGCTCCAGCTCTGTACCGCCTTCCACACACTTTCCCTGGACAAACTTTAACCAAAACAAACCACAAAACGACACAAAACACGCCATAAATCTGCCCCACAGACGCATCCGAGGCTTTGGTCAAACATTAAACTGCTCTTCGCCATTTTACGCTCGCGTCTGGTTAATTTTAGATCGTTAAACTGCGAAATGACATGCTATTTTGCGCGATAATGGCAGTAATCCGGTATATTTTTTAAGACTTTGATGCTAGATTTAAACCAGAGTCTTTGTAAACCGGAAAAACGTGAAATCAACGCCTAAAAACAAGCAAAACAAGTCAATCTTACCGGTTAAAATCACGTTGTTTGGTTCAGTACGTGTCCAGAAGTGAAACAGAAAGTGATTACGTGGCGAAAACGCAGAAAAAGTCCAAAAAAGTGAAGGATCGGTGAGTTTTGAGCGACATTTGGGCGGTTAGAAGAGAAAAGAGGAGCAGATCCGGAGAGACTGGTGTGTGAGCAAAGTGTCCTCGCCCGGCTGCAGAGGAGGCGAGGAGAGAGGAGGCACCTTTCTGACGTCACAGCGCGGCGGCACCACACCTGTCTGAGGAGGCGAGGAGAGAGGAGAGGAAACGAGGGAACGAGGAGGCAAGGAGAGAGGAGGCGAGGA
Organism: Boleophthalmus pectinirostris; assembly: GCF_026225935.1. Classification (NCBI taxonomy): domain Eukaryota; kingdom Metazoa; phylum Chordata; class Actinopteri; order Gobiiformes; family Gobiidae; genus Boleophthalmus; species Boleophthalmus pectinirostris. The sequence goes on from NW_026571447.1 coordinate 2,884,472, forward strand.
GAGAGGAGAGGAAAGAGAAAACGAGGAGACAAGGAGAGAGGAGAGCGGAGAGGAAAGAGGAAGAGAGGAGACAAGGAAACGGGAGGCGAGAAGAGAGGAGAAAGGAGGGGAGCAGAGAGAAGAGGAGGAGAGAGGAGAGGAAAGAGGAAACGAGGAGACAAGGGGAGAGGAGGAGAGAGATGACAAGGAGAAAGGAAGGGAGGAGAGAGGAGAAAGCAGGGGAGCAGGGAGAAAAGGAGGAGAGGGGAGGGGAGGAGAGAGGAGAGGAAACGAGGAGACAAGGAGAGAGGAGCCATGGAGAAAGGAGAGGAGCAGAGAGAAGAGGAGGCGAGGAGAGAGGAGAGGACAGAGGAGGTAAGGAGGGAGGAAACAGGGGTGAGGAGTGAGGAGACAAGAAGAAAGGAGGAGAGGAGGAGAGCAGAGGAAAGAGGAAATGAGGAGACAAGGAAAGGGGAGGAGGAAAGGGGAGAGCAGAGAGGAGGTGAGGAGAGAGGAGACAAGGAGAAAGGAGAGGAGCAGAAGAGGAGGAGAGATGAGGCGAGGAGAGAGAAGAGAGGAAAGAGGAGGTAAGGAGGGAGGAAATAGGGGTGGGGAGTGAGGAGACAAGGATAAAGGAAGGGAGGAGAGGAGGAGATAAGAGACAAGGAGGGGAAGAGAGAGGAGGCATCTTTCTGACAACGCCGCTGTCTGAGGAGAGAGGAGGCGAGAAGACAAGGAGAGAGTAAAGAGGAGGTGAGCAGAGAGGAGAGAGGAGGTAAGGGGAGAGGAGACAAGGAGAGAGTAAAGAGGAGGTGAGCAGAGAGGAGAGAGGAGGTAAGGGGAGAGGAGACAAGGAGAGAATAAAGAGGTGAGCAGAGAGGAGAGAGGAGGTAAGGGGAGAGGAGACAAGGAGAGAGTAAAGAGGAGGTGAGGAGAGAGGAGGTAAGGGGAGAGGAGACAAGGAGAGAGTAAAGAGGAGGTGAGCAGAGAGGAGGTAAGGGGAGAGGAGACAAGGAGAGTAAAGAGGAGGTGAGCAGAGAGGAGAGAAGGAGGCGAGAAGACAAGGAGAGAGTAAAGAGGAGGTGAGCAGAGAGGAGAGAGGAGGTATGGAGAGAGGAGACAAGGAGAGAGTAAAGAGGAGGTGAGCAGAGAGGAGAGAGGAGGTATGGAGAGAGGAGACAAGGAGAGAGAAAAGAGGAGGTGAGCAGAGAGGAGAGAGGAGGTATGGAGTGAGGAGACAAGGAGAGAGTAAAGAGGAGGTGAGGAGAGAGGAGGTAAGGGGAGAGGAGACAAGGAGAGAGTAAAGAGGAGGTGAGCAGAGAGGAGAGAGGAAGTATGGAGAGAGGAGACAAGGAGAGTGTAAAGAGGAGGTGAGCAGAGAGGAGAGAGGAGGTAAGGGGAGAGGAGACAAGGAGAGAGTAAAGAGGAGGTGAGCAGAGAGGAGAGAGGAGGTAAGGGGAGAGGAGACAAGGAGAGAGTAAGAGGAGTAAAGAGGAGGTGAGCAGAGAGGAGAGAGGAGGTAAGGGAGAGAGGAGACAAGGAGAGAGTAAAGAGGAGGTGAGGAGAGAGAGGTAAAGGGGAGAGGAGACAAGGAGAGAGTAAAGAGGAGGTGAGCAGAGAGGAGAAGGAGGTAAGGGAGAGGAGACAAGGAGAAGTAAAGAGGAGGTGAGGAGAGAGGAGGTAAGGGGAGAGGAGACAAGGAGAGAGTAAAGAGGAGGTGAGCAGAGAGGAGAGAGGAGGTAAGGAGAGAGGAGACAAGGAGAGAGTAAAGAGGAGGTGAGCAGAGAGGAGAGAGGAGGTAAGAGGGAGAAGACAAGGAGAGAGTAAGAGGAGGAGAGCAGAGAGGAGAGAGGAGGTAAGGGGAGAGGAGACAAGGAGAGAGTAAAGAGGAGGTGAGGAGAGAGGAGGTAAGGGGAGAGGAGACAAGGAGAGAGTAAAGAGGAGGTGAGCAGAGAGGAGAGAAGGAGGTAGGAGAGAGGAGACAAGGAGAGAGAGAAAGAGGAGGCAGAGAGGAGAGAGAGAGAGAGGAGAGAGGAGACAAGGAGAGAGTAAAGAGGAGGTGAGCAGAGAGGAGAGAGGAGGTAGGCAGAGGGAGAGAGAGAGTAAAGAGGAGGAGCAGAGGGAGGTAAGGGGAGAGGAGACAAGGAGAGAGTAAAGAGGAGGTGAGAGAGAGGAGAGGAGGTAAGGGGAGAGGAGACAAGGAGAGAGTAAAGAGGAGGTGAGCAGAGAGGAGAGAGGAGAAGGGGAGAGGAGATAAGGAGAGATAAAAGGAGGTGAGGAGAGAGGAGAGGTAAAGGGGAGAGGAGACAAGGAGAGAGTAAAGAGGAGGTTAGGAGAGAGGAGGTAAGGGGAGAGGAGACAAGGAGAGTAAAGAGGAGGTGAGCAGAGAGGAGAGAAGGAGGCGAGAAGACAAGGAGAGAGTAAAGAGGAGGTGAGCAGAGAGGAGAGAGGAGGTAAGGAGAGAGGAGACAAGGAGAGAGTAAAGAGGAGGTGAGCAGAGAGGAGAGAGGAGGTAAGGGGAGAGGAGACAAGGAGAGAGTAAAGAGGAGGTGAGGAGAGAGGAGGTAAGGGGAGAGGAGACAAGGAGAGAGTAAAGAGGAGGTGAGCAGAGAGGAGAGAGGAAGGTAAGGGAGAGGAGACAAGGAGAGAGTAAAGAGGAGGTGAGCAGAGAGGAGAGAAGGAGGTAAGGGGAGAGGAGACAAGGAGAGAGTAAAGAGGAGGTGAGCAGAGAGGAGAGAGGAGGTAAGGGAGAGAGGAGACAAGGAGAGAGAGTAAAGAGGAGGTGAGGAGAGAGGAGGTAAGGGAGAGGAGACAAGGAGAGTAAGAGAGGTGAGCAGAGAGGAAGAGGAGGTAAGGAGAGAGGAGACAAGGAGAGAGTAAAGAGGAGGTGAGGAGAGAGGAGGTAAGGGGAGAGGAGACAAGGAGAGAGTAAAGAGGAGGTGAGGAGAGAGGAGGTAAGGGGAGAGGAGACAAGGAGAGTAAAGAGGAGGTGAGCAGAGAGGAGAGAGGAGGTAAGGGGAGAGGAGACAAGGAGAGAGTAAAGAGGAGGTGAGGAGAGAGGAGGTAAGGGGAGAGGAGACAAGGAGAGAGTAAAGAGGAGGTGAGCAGAGAGGAGAGAGGAGGTAAGGGGAGAGGAGACAAGGAGAGAGTAAAGAGGAGGTGAGGAGAGAGGAGGTAAGGGGAGAGGAGACAAGGAGAGAGTAAAGAGGAGGTGAGCAGAGAGGAGAGAGGAGGTAAGGGGAGAGGAGACAAGGAGAGAGTAAAGAGGAGGTGAGCAGAGAGAGAGAGGTAAGGGGAGAGGAGACAAGAGAGAGTAAAGAGGAGGTGAGGAGAGAGGAGGTAAGGGGAGAGGACAAGGAGAGAGTAAAGAGGAGGTGAGCAGAGAGGAGAGAGGAGGAGAGAGGAAGACAAGGAGAGAGTAAAGAGGAGGTGGAGAGAGAGAGGAGGTAAGAGAGAGGAGACAAGGAGAGAGTAAAGAGAGAGGAGGTGAAGAGAGGAGTAAGGGGAGACAGAGAGGAGGAGGTGAGGCAGAGAGGAGGTAAGGGGAGAGAGACAAGGAGAGAGTAAAGAGGAGGTGAGGAGAGAGGAGAGAAGAGGTAAGGGGAGAGGAGACAAGGAGAGAGTAAAGAGGAGGTGAGGAGAGAGGAGGTAAGGGGAGAGGAGACAAGGAGAGAGTAAAGAGGAGGTGAGGAGAGAGGAGGTAAGGGGAGAGGAGACAAGGAGAGAGTAAAGAGGAGGTTAGGAGAGAGGAGGTAAGGGGAGAGAGACAGAGAGTAAAGAGGAGGTGAGCAGAGAGGAGAGAGGAGGCGAGAAGACAAGAGAGAGTAAAGAGGAGGTGAGCAGAGAGGAGAGGAGGTAAGGGAGAAGGAGACAAGGAGAGAGTAAAGAGGAGGTGAGCAGAGAGAGGAGAGAGGAGGTAAGGGGAGAGGAGACAAGGAGAGAGTAAAGAGGAGGTGAGCAGAGAGGAGAGAGGAGGTAAGGGGAGAGAGACAAGGAGAGAGTAAAGAGGAGGTGAGCAGAGAGGAGAGAGGAGGTAAGGGGAGAGGAGACAAGGAGAGAGTAAAGAGGAGGTGAGCAGAGAGGAGAGAGGAGGTAAGGGGAGAGGAGACAAGGAGAAAGGAAGGGAGGAGAGTAAGTAAGTAAGTAAGTCTTTCTTTATATAGCACTTTTCACAGACATATATCACAAAGACACTTTACAGAACATTGTAGATTCATTCTTCTTTTTCTCCACACTCAGCGGTGGTAAGATTCTGTTGTAGCCACAGTTGCCCTGAGGCAGACTGACGGAAGTGCAGCTGCCATGCCAGTCTGCGCCATCGGTCCCTCCAACCACCATCACTCTCACACACACATATCACTTTCTTACTAGGCAATGTGGGTGAAGTGTCTTGCCTAAGGACACAATGACTGAATGTTTTTGTGACTGGTGCCTCCTTGTGGCTCCTGATTTTCCCAGTGTCTCCCATCCAAGTCCTGACCAGGCCCAGACCTGCTGAGCGTCTGAGGTCTGAGGGCATCAGGCTTTGACCCGCCGGTGGAGAGAGGAACAGAGATAAGAGACAAGGAGAGAAGACAAAGAGACAGGAGACAAGGTGAGGAGAGAGGAAGAGAGGAGATAGGAGGTGAGGACCGAGGAGGCGAGGAGAGGGAAGGCAAGGAGAGAGGATGTGAGGAGAGAGGAGGAGAGCGAGGAGATAGGAGGTAAGAAGAGAGGACACAAGGAGAAAGAGAGAGGAGACGAGAGAGCATTTAAAATACCAATAACAAGCACAACTCTACTTCATTTTTCATTTAAACAAAGTTATATATAATATATATATATATATATATATATATATATATATATATATATATATATATATATATATATATATATATAATATTTATTGCATTGCCCACAATAACAGATGACTACATTTGAATCATAAAATTCCTTACTTATTTAGAAGTTTGAATTAATTTATTTTTCTAAGACAACCAGTCAAAGTGGGATAATTATCACATAAAACCGTGACAGTAACATGATCTGACATCTGCTTTCTTCCTCATCATGAAAACTCCTCTATTGTACACAGAAATTATCAGACAAATACAAATTTAGGAAAACACTGATATTCTGTTGAATTCATGTTTAAAGTATCAGGTAAATGCTTTTCTAGCTTAAATTGTGACAATTTTTTGGACAGAATTCTCCCAGTGTCATGTGACCAGTGTGTTTAGAACTTTACTTCCTGACATTTTCAACACATTTTTTCAACTTTACTTTGCAAATTGTTTCTTGGTTAGTTTAAAACTATAATTTATATTTACAGTTATTAGAGTTATTAAAATCATTATTAAAGTGGAAATGAGAGAATTGTAAAAAACTGTCATATGCACTTTAAAGGTCTAGAAATCAGAGAATGGTCAGATTTTGGTTTTGGTTTGTGAACTCAGCCACTAAACCTACTTTCATTATAGAATATCAATAGTGATTTGTGTGAGCCTGACGAGAGCTGATGTTGCGTGAAGAGCTTTGACCTTTGACCTTATGTGGTAAACTTCCAAATCAGAGTATAAAGGGATATTTTTGCCTCGTCTTTTGTGGGTAATTTGGGTCTTTTCACATTGTTTTGATACTAAAACAGCGGTGGAACGTAACAAAGTAAAAGTAGTAAAGTGTTGTACTTAATTATACTTTTTTTGTTGTATCTGTACTTTACTTAAGCACATTTTAAAGTGGATACATTTTACTTTTACTAGTGTCGTGGTACTCAAGACTGGTCTTAGCCTTGAGACCACTTTTTTACGGTCTTGGTCTCGTCTTGGACTGAAGCACATTTGGTTTTGGTCTTGTCTCAGTCTTGATGGCGCTTGGTCTCGGTCTTGTCTCAGGCTCGAGGTCTGACACTTGTCGAGTGTGATCAGATTTCACTACAGCCGGTGAATGTGCAGAGGTTACTAAATATCACTGTAAAACCAGTAAGAGAATGTAACTGTAATGATAATGATAATAAGTTATGAACTTGAAAAAAACACTTGATTCACTTTGAAGCAATTTTCTTTAAAGTGCCAATGGAAGTCAGATTAAAGAAGAGCTTCTCAAACTGTGGGTGAGAGTCCAAAAAAGCGGCGCAGACTGTTTCAGTGCAGTACAGTTTGCTTTGCCTATTTTAAGCCCAAATGAATTGATTAACCAGATCAAATGGAGATAGATTTATAAGAACATGTGTCAAATGTGCCAAAATAACTGTAAAATACAAATATATTGGCCAAACGTTTTAGAACACCCTAATTTTTCCAGTTATTTATTGCAATTCAAGTCGTGCAAGTCCAACAAAGAGCTTGAAATGGTACAAAGGTAAGAATTGAACAGAGGTTAAAAAAGATCAAATATAACAAAACACAAATCCAAGCTCTGCCAAAACTACCTCAGGAAAAAAGAATGGAGCTGGTTTGAGATGAACAGGACAGAAGAGTGAAGCAACCTACAAGTGCCACACATTTATGGAAACTTCTGCAACAGACTTGGGAAGAACTTTCTGAACAATATTTGATTTGTATTATGAAAAGAACGAGCTACGAGTGTGTTCATTTGTTCTGTCTTCCAAAGGTGGACACACACATCAGTCTAAAGTTTAGAACAAGTTTTGGTCAAAAATAAGCAGTAAAAAAATGGTAAAAATGTGGTGTTTTGACCGGTAGTGTATGTAGAAAATGACAAAGATGGTCTCAGTTTGATTTTGATGGGCCGTGGTCTCGGTCTTGTCTCAGTCTTTAAAAGTCTCGGTCTCGATCCTTAGAGGTCTTGGTCTTGTCCTGGTCTCGGGACCCCATGGTCGTGGACTGGTCTTAGTCTTGACTCGACACGGTCTTGACTACAACACTAACTTTTCCTCTCTACCTTTGAGAGCAGGTATCTGTACTTTCTACTCTACTACTTTTCTGAACTGGAGTGAAAAGTAAAAGTATTTTTCATTATAGTTTGAGAGCTGTTGAAAAGGCTGAGGGTGATTTAACACTTTTGAAGTTTGAGCAAACACGAATATACAAATAAAAACAGCTACGAAACAAAAACATTGATTCTGTTGTTGTGAGCACAAAATCAAAAATCTAAATCACAACATCTGAAGCTTTAGACGATATTAACATCTGTGTGAAATACTTTTACTTTTTACTCTTGAAGCACATTTTTAAACACTGTTAATACTTTTACTTAAGTCGATTTTTTCATGTGGTGCTTTTACTGTTACTTGAGTAATCTCTGCTATCTGTACTTTTACTTAAGTATCAAAATCGTGTACTACATCCAGCACTGAAAAATGGCTTCAAAGTTTGTGTCAAAAGTAGAACAGGTCGGGCTTCCAAAATTTGACGACTAGTTTCTCTAATGAAGAAATATTTATATGTGAAAAATGTTGAGCTCAAAATTGACCTTTGACCCTTATTTGTCAGTTCCTGTTCTCTGTCTTTGTATCATGAGGCAAAAATAAGTTTTTGTGCAAAGACAAAAGGCAGAAACTGACATGATCATGATTTGACTTCCATCCATTCTAAGAAAAACACATCACCAAGCTCCAGTCGTCATGTGTTCTACAAGAGATTTGGATTTCCTGTTTAGCGTTGATCAGGATCTTGCGGCGACACTTCCACAGTGAAACAGTTTGACACAAGTGACTTTGCAGTATAGTGTGTACTGTATGAAAAAATACACACAATACTTTCACTTTAAAGATCATTGAAGTATAATTGAGTACAAATGTATTTATTGAATGTGTTCAGACCCAGAGGTGGGACCAAGTCATTGTTTTGTGAGTATCAAGTAAGTTTAAAGTTTTTGACCTCAAGTCCGAGTCAAGTCCCAAGTCAAATACAGGCAAGTCCAAGTCGAGTCTCGAGTCACTGGACCATAAGTCCAAGTCAAGTCCAAGTCTTTGAGCTTCAAGTCATTTCAACAAGCAACAAGTCATTTCTTTAGATTTTTGCAATTTATATGATTTTTTATCTAAATTGTACTTAAAAAGCCATGATATCTGTATGAGTATTTATAAAAGAGATGTAAATTAAAATAATAAAATAAAATAAAAGAAATGTTAATTTTAAGATCTTAGTGTGAATCATTATGGTCATATTAGAAATAATTCAGATTTAAAAGTGCAAAATAAGAGTTATTTTGCCATGTAGTCTGCTCTGAAATGGAAGGATCATGTTCTATGTAGTTCACTCGGTTTTACTCTATTGTTCTATATATTACTGTATTGTACTGTATATTACTGCATTGTACTGTATATTACTGCATTGTACTGTACATTACTGCATTGTACTATATATTACTGCATTGTACTGTATATTACTGCATTGTACTGTATATTACTGTATTGTACTGTATATTACGGTAGTATATTTGATGATACACACATCACAGTACTTCAGTTCCTTCCAAAGTAACAAACAGAGAAATGGGGCGAAATGTTCCAGTTTGTTTGTGTAAAACTCAGCGCCACATTTATCAACTGTAAAGAGAAAAGTATTTTATATTTTTTAGGAGAAACATCAATTCTTCTCAAGTCACTGGGCTCAAGTCCAAGTCATTGACCATAGAGTCTAAGTCAAGTCCCAAGTCTTAGTCCATTTTATCAAGTCAAGTCTCAAGTCCTAAAAATACTGACTCAAGTCTGACTCGAGTCCAAGTCATGACTTGCAAGTCCCTCCTCTGTTCAAACCCTGTGCCAATCGCAACAAAAAGAAGGAAGTAAGAGGTTGAATTTTAAACTAAAATATATTTATGAAGTAAATCACAAACAAAACATACACTGTTTCTTCCTTTTGTCTTTACAGGAAAACATATTTTTGGCTCATGATACAAAGACAGAGAACAGGAACTGACAAATAAGGGTCAAAGGTCAATTTTGAGCTCAACATTTTTCACAATATTTTTGACCAAACATGAAGTTACGGCGTTCTGCCTTTGTAGGACAGATTATGTACAGTATGTTGGATAGATATAATAGGCTCATGGTAATCCGAAAACTCCACTGCCCGTCTCTACCACTTTTCATTACAGCTGCAGGTACATAAATAAACCTAGATTATGTTCCTTGAAACCATAGCAACTAAAATCAGCACTACCTAACCAAACTAAAATCACCCCAACATACTGTATCAGAGTAGTTATTCTACTGCACACCTGGGATGGACAAGTTTTAACTGCAGTGGGTAATACCAGCATTTTAAATACATTTTGTACTTTTCTAGGAGCATGTTTGTACGCCCACTCCCACTTGAGTCATAGTTTTATTGAAGTACCAGTACTCTTACTTGAGTAAAGGTTGTGCTTCCTCTTCCTCACTGTGAGTAAGTCTAATAACAAAAGATTTATGCGACAGTCTGAAATGATTTGAACATTTGTGTTTCTTGCAGCTCCTTCGCATAATATGATTTAGTTTGTCTCATTTTTGGATCTGTTCTTTGGAAACACCAGATTTTGTGATGTTTTGTCCTTCAGGTTACACACACTTCAAATTATAAATCAGATGTTACAGTTATTCTTTAAGTTACTCACTGCAAATTTCTCTGATCTGGCCAAGATTTGAAAACTTATATCAGGTTATTCATCTTGTTTTCAGATTTATGATCTACTTACTAGTTCCGAAACTGCTTCATTCTAGTCTAGAGGTCGTTTATTTTAAGATGTTGTCAAGTAAAATTATCTGTACATGCAGCAAGATCATTTCACTATTTTAAGTCATTTTCTGATAGATTTAAGTGTTTATATCTTACATTTTGGTCAAGCTTTTAACTTTTACTTGAGTAGAAGTATTCCCACATACTTTTTTACTCTTAGCTGAGTCATTTCTTGGACCACTTCTTTGTACTTATACTTATTCTGAATTAAAGTTACTCTGCTAAATTGCAAATCATGAAAACATATTTACCACCATGATGTAAGAGCAATAGAAATCCACTAGATGGCAGTATTGGTATGTTAAATTTCATGCAAAGTATAAATCCATGGGCCGCTTCTCATTTCTCTTTCTTTGCTTCCTTCTCCTTGATTCCTCTCCCCAATCCTCCATTTTTCAGCTGTCAATCAAATGCGTCATATTAAGCGGTGTCCCAAAGAAAACGACGGAATGAAGGAGAAAACCTGAGGGAGGCTTCGGGAGCAAACACCACAGAAAATAATTAAATTTTATTGGTCTCAGTGTGGAATTTGTATCCTCTCTCCTCTCTGTGTCTCCTCTGTGGGACTTCCTCACCCATTTCCTGCAAAATCGAGGAGAGGAATCAAGGAGAAGGAAGTGAGGAAAGAGAAATGAGATGCAGCCCTGGTTAAATTTCACAGGAAGTTGAGAACATTGCATCATGTCCATATATATACTTTTTTATGTATTTAAATTATATGACAATAAAAGCTTCAAATGCATAGGACAGGTTTGACAACACACTCCACTTGAACAGTTACTACATTATATTATAGGCTATATTATACTAAATGTGTTACCTAAGATTTTTCATAATGTTTTGTTTGTTTGTTCTTTTCCTGTAATTTAACTTCCTGATTAGACACAAGCAGCAGATGTGATATATGTAGAGGTAGTTTAATTTCATAACTGTAACCTAGAGGTCTAAGCACGGACTCCCAGACTTCCTTCAGCCCGAACACTTCCTCCAGCTAGCCCGGGGGGATCCCGAGTCTAACACGCCAAACTTTTTTTCACTATGGGCCACATCTTCAAACATCACACTCACCCCGGATCATTCAGCTGAGTGCATTTTATCTAATTTTGACAGAACCACAATAACTTTAATAAAACTTGAAACTTAAATTTTAGTTGTGTATCAGTGGTAGTAGCTATTACTTCAGTTTGCTGTTAAAAATAGTCCTACAGCAGTCGATCAGTGGGGCCAGTTTGGCAGGGCCAATGAGGTCTGAAAGGTTAATGTGCCATAACCATTGTTTATTGGTAGTTTTCACATTCTAGAAAGTGATGATGTCATACTCTCAGATGGGGACAAGAGACAGCTTTCCCTATTGATTACATTATACTTAACCATAAAATCTCCAAAAGGTAAATTCATTTTCAATTATTGACTAAACCCATGAACTCACTGTATTACAGCATAATTTTGCATTTTAACTATTTTAATTTTACCTGCCCCCATCTGTATTAATTAATTTTGGCCTATAGAATGTTGTGATGTCATCTGAAACCCAGTAACTGTAGATTTTCTATTCATTTATATACTGTATATGTGATATTTAGGGGTTATATGATTAGATCAGGGTTGCTCAATACATCGATCGCGATCTACCAGTCAATCGCCAAGGTCGTGTGGGTAGATCGCCGTGTCTCGTCTCGAACTCGCGTTTGGACTCAGTCTTGTCTCTCACTCAAGGTCTGACACTCAACAAGTGTGATCATATTTCATCATGGCCACTGCTGTTGGCAATAAACTTGTAGCGGGTGCAGGAGCGTGTGGGGCGTCTCACTGCAGCCTGTGCGCTCATTTGAAACCCGCGGAGACTCTACAGCACATCACAAATACATCCGCTCCCTATGCACGGCTCGTCTGCAACAGCGTGTGCCCTCGTGTACCAGCGGCATCACAGGGCAGGTTAAACTTCCTAAACATCCTACCTGTCCATCTGCCTCACGTCAGCACGCCGCCCCTCGCCTTTTCACGCTCTCGCTCCTTCCTGCGTACAGCGAACACAAGCCCCTCCCACAGTGCGGCTGATTAGAAGAGCAAGACCAAATGTGAAGCAAAAACCAGTCTAAATTTGTGTTATAGTGTTGGCACAAAGCAGGTCTACAGCATAGAGCGGATCTACAGAACAGACCTACTGCCACATTTGGCTGAAGTTTCTCTAACAAAAGTGCACAAATGCATCTGTGTTTGTCACGATGTGCGTTTGGTTTGGTAAATGTGCAGAGGCTTGTAAATATCACTGCAAAACCAGAAAAGAATGCAACTTCAGTTCGGAACTTTAAAAAACTGGTTTCAAAATCTTCCTTCACTTTTTTCACAGTTTTGTTTAAAGTGCCAGAGGAAGTTCTCTTAAAGAAGGGGTTCTCAAACTGTGGGTGAGGGTCCAAAAAAGGGGCAGTGTTACAGTGCAGTTTGCTTGGCTTTGTATTAGGTAGATCATTTTTACTTGGTCATTTTGTAAGTAACTCGCACGCTGAAAAAGTGTGAGCACCCCTGGATTAGACTATATAAGTCAGGCATGTCCAAACTATGGCCCGGGGGCCAAATGCGGCCCTCAGACTATTTTTTCTTGGCCCTCAGGCTTTCAGGTGAATTGGCCCAAATTACCTTGCGTCAATTAAAAAATATTTTTTTACTGCAAGTTTTTTTGAAAATCTACCTTGATATGATAATATTTAATATTTAGGATCTTTTATTTTATATTTTAAGGATCTTAGCATGATTAAAGACTGATGGCTCATTCTAACGTGTTAAACATGCACACATTTCAATTATTTCCTGTACTGAGCACCAGTCTACTGCCCTCGATCGGCCCTCTGCTTCGTCTGTGTTTAGATATGTGGCCCTTGATGAAAAAAGTTTGGACACCCCTGATATAAGTGGTTATTTAGCTTGTATTATCTACAGTTATTGTGATCAAATTAAACTAAAATATACAATTATTCATCTATTAAAACTGACTTTATCAGTTCTAATCATGAAAGTACATTGACCGAACATAAATATTTTTGGCTACACTCAGTTGATAGGGGCGCTCTTCAAACCCCAAACAGCGGAAATGGACAAACTAACAAACGAACTCTGTGACGTATTTCCGGTATTGGACTGGAGCGTGCATGAAGTTACAAACATGACTGAGTTAGGCCGGAGTTTATCCTACTTTCTGTGAATTAAACATTATAAATCTTTTTACAATCCTCACAGAAGATCATGTTAATGCAGAGACAGCGGATCCAGGAGAAACAGTGACGCTCCGAGAGAAAACAGTCTTTTATTTGGCCTGAGTTAGCCTCCGGAGCTAACGCGCCTCTGTCACAACAACAGCGCAGAGAAAAGTAAGAAACAGGACTTTTGTTTGACTCTTTTTCACAGCGCTGGTTTTACAGTTTTATGACAGAGAAAGAGACTTCAGATGTAGCAAACTGATGTAATGTTTGTCTATGCTGCTATATATTGTTTGAGAAATTAAAGCGCTAAAGTTTTGCACGTGTGCTGCTTGACCTTAGGCTAAACTCATGCAAATAACTGAATCAGATTAATTAAACCCAGTAACTGAAGAAATCTGATGTAACGCAGTCTCTCCACGAACCTATCTGCCAGATAAGACAGTGACTTACAGAACACAGTCAGAACTGAAGAAGACAGACAGATAATTAAATCCAAAATATTAGAGCACAAGGTTATTTAGTATATTTTTCATTGATTGTTAAAATGGGATACCGTCTATTGTCTACAGACACTACATTTGAATAAAGAATTCTTTACCATTGAAACAAGTCATATATTAATGCTATTTATGTATTGAGGGTAAGATTATATTTGAGAAATGATTGCTTTATTACAACTCTCCTCACTTCTAATGCTCAGATTTCTTGAAAAATGTGGTAAAATGATCCATTAATTTAAAAAAATATATATACATTTTATGACTTTAAAGTCATTTTCTACAGACACTACATTGTCTACGGACACTACTAAATGGTTATATGTTCCTTCTGTATCTAGCATTAAACTACTAAAAGAATCTCATGTAAAACTTTTAACAGAATGAAACTACCAACTTGAGTAAAAAAAGATGATGAAATTCCCATACTGACTAATGAGCATTTGATGGCATGGTCTGTGGACACTACAAAAATTGTGGGACAAACAAAATAACAGAACCTCCTGTAGTCTGAAATAGAAATGCATGTGATTCTGGTTGTATCAGTTATTTCTTTCTCATAAGTCATTAATTGAAAACATACAAAAAAACGTCCTACCGCAACGTTATATTTTGTTGTGACCTGCTTGTTTTTATGGAAACATTCCTTTGGCTATACTATTCCACAATATACCATAAGATGTTTCTATCTCCATGAAGAATGTTGGAAAGTTGTTTTAACTTTTCATTTCCATGAAATCATGCAGGTATGATGTTTCAAAACAGACTTTGCGAATATGAATGTTTCAAATGTGCCTGAGACTCTCGGTATAAACATTATGTCAGTATATTCCGTGAACATGTTAACCACTACATCCAAAACGACTTAATACATTCCTTTATCCATGCTGCTATTTCAGCACTCTGCACTTTAAATTTTGCACCTTCATTATTTATCAAAAATAGATACCTCATTTCTATTCTTGTTGGAAATGTATATGTCCCTTGTTAGTCTGCCTGTATATTTTGTGTTTATTTTATTGATTATTGTCTGTGTACATTTCATGCTCCATGTGTGTGGAAATGTGTGTGTGGTGTGTGTACTGTAGTTTTTAATTTGACTTTGACTTTGATAAACAGAAGTGTCTTTCAATAAAGGAGGACAAGAATAAGCTAAACAATAAGATTTGTAAAACAAATTATACTTAATGCTTGTAGTTTTGTTCTAAAAGTGTAGAAGATTTAACACAGTTAATATTAAATCTGGCATCTGTCCTTTATTTTAATCAGTAGAGACAATAAGTGACATTTATTTATTATTATTTTTCAGTTCTTTATTATTATAACATCAACTTAGTAGCTCTTGTCTGTGTCACTCCTCAGAGCGATGGCGGGGTTGGAGCAGTGGGTGAGTGACCGTCTCCATGACATCCTGGGCCTGAGCGACCGATACGTTTCTCAGTTCATGGTCGGTTTAGCGCGAAAGTCCTCCAGCGCTGACGACTTCGTCACGAGACTCCAACAAACAGGAACCATCGATATAGACCAGAGCGTCACCAGCTTTGCTCATGAGCTCTATGCAAAGGTACGGTTATCCTGTCTCCTTCTCTCAGTGAGGAGGGTGTGGGTTAGACTCCTGGTCTCTCTGAATGGAGTGTGCATGTCCTCCCTGTGTTACTCCTCCTCCCAGTAAAGATGTTATGTTTTTTTGTGTGTTTTTTTTTTTTTTTTTTGTAGATCCCTCAGAAAGCGGTTGTGGAGAAGCCGGCTCGGGCTCTGGAGCGGCAAGTGTTGGAGATGCAGAGGAAGAATCAGACGTACACTCTGCTGGAGGACAGCGACAGCGACGAAGGCGGAGCCAGAGAGACCAAACCCAAAAAGACCAAAAGAGAGAGGGAGAGAGAGAAAGAGAGAGAGAGGGGGAAAAGGAGGAACATCAGGCAGAAGAAGGACAGCGAGTCATCCAGTGAAGAGGAACTGCCCAAAAAGTAACTATCACTACTACATCTACAGATGTCCCCCCCCCCAAAAAAAACAAAAAAAACAAACGATAAAAAATTATGTCAACTGGAGAAAATGAAAAAAAAATCTGTGACGTTTGTTAATACACCTTACATAAAGGTAGTTTAGTTTTGTTCATGTCCTGGTTAAATGAGGAATAAAAGCAGCTTAGTTTCTTAGTTTGCTTGATTATATCTGTTCTTCTGTTCCTCAGGAGTGTCTCAGATCAGAAAAGCATAAAGCCGGAGGAAGAGGAAGAGGAATGGGAGAAAGAGGAGAGAGAGAGACTCCACGACCTGGAGGAGAGAGATGCCTTCGCCGAGAGAGTGAGACAGAAGGATAAAGACAAAACACGGAACATCGCTGAGCGCACGGACAAGAAGGTCAGAGAGGTCCTCTCTAAACCAATAGAAGAGTTTATCTGTGTTTTTAAAATCTCTAGAGTAGTGTTGTGCATGTGTAGTATTATAAGATAAAAATAAGACATAATGTGGTTATCAGTCATTAGGAGTATGTAATATACCAGATGATTTCATTATTTTATCTCTTTCCACCTCTCACTCAATCACTCACGCCCTCAGAGCCTGGCCAACAGGAGGAGTAGGCCCCGGGCAGAGTGTTTGAAAATAGAACTGCTCTAAATTATACAATTTATTGTTATAGCGGCTAACCCTAATAAAGTTACTATATTCTAAAAGTGCAGGTGTACTCTCAAATATGAAGTAGAAATTGTTAATATTGTTGTTGACACATCCAAATTCACTTCTGTAGATAAATTTTAACCTACAATTGTTTTTTTATTTCCTATTTGTTTCAGGCCTATGAAGAGGCTCAGAAGAGACTGAAGATGGCCGAGGACGACCAGAGAAACATGGTGGGTTCATCCTCTACTCCATCTGACCCTCTCCTCTCCATCCTCTGCTCCATCTGACCCTCTCCTTTCCATCCTCTGCTCCATGTGACCCTCTCCTCTCCATCCTCTGCTCCATCTGACCCTCTCCTTTCCATCCTCTGCTCCATGTGACCCTCTGTTTTCCATCCTCTGCTCCATCTGATCCTCTCCTCTGCATCCTCTGTCTGTCTGACCATTTCCTTTACATCCTCTGCTCCGTCTGTTCCTCTCCTCTCCATCCTCTGCTCCATCTGACCCTCTCCTTTCCATCCTCTGCTCCATCTGATCCTCTCCTCTGCATCCTCTGTCTGTCTGACCCTCTCCTCTGCTCCTCTGCTCCATCTGACCATCTCTGCATCCTCTTCTCCACTCTTCTACATTCTCTGCTTGAATTTTTCCTTTTCTGCGTTCTCTGTTCCACCTTCTTTCCTTCCTCTGTACCATCCTTTCTGTCTATCACCACTCATTTTAATATCCTCTACACACTAAAATGACCTTTCTGTGTCTTCTGTGTTGTGTGCCCAGTTGCCGGAGTTGCGAAAGCATTCACGTCGGGAGTACCTAAAGAAACGCGAGGAGGAGAAACTAGAGGACCTGGAGGCTGAGATTAAGGATGAAGAGTACCTGTTTTCCTCTGATAATCTGACGGAGCGTGAGAAAAAAGACCTGGATTACAAACGAACGCTGAGAGACCTGGCCAAAGAGTATAAGAAGGCTGGAGCGAGGGAGCAGGAGGAGAGGAAGAACAGATACTACATGCCAGAGGAGAAAAGGAGCAAAGTAAGATGCAGAAATACTAAATTAGAGTAGAACTATTTGGGAAAAATATTTATTGCAATTTTTATTTTTTTTCTGATCAACATTGGGATTAGATTTGTGTTTTGAAAATGTGATTCTGTTCAAAGTTTACATTTTAAACACGTCCAGAAGAATTGATAAAAAAAAAAAAAAAAGAGTGAAATATGGACTGACAAACAAATCAAATTTCAGAACATGTTTATACAGATCTAAACTACAGGGTTAGCAGCGGATACAAGCGCTTGAAATGAGTTTCCTCCGCAGGGTGGCTGGGCGCTCCCTTAGAGATAGGGTGAGGAGCTCAGTCACACGGGAGGAGCTCGGAGTAGAACCGCTGCTCCCCCACGTCGAGAGGAGCCAGTTGAGGTGGCTCGGGCATCTGTTCCGGATGCCTCCTGGGCGCCTCCCTCGGGAGGTGTTCTGGGCATGTCCCACCGGGAGGAGGCCCCGGGGAAGACCCAGGACACGCTGGAGGGACTATGTCTCTCGGCTGGCCTGGGAACGCCTCGGGGTCCCCCCGGAGGAGCTGGAGGACGTGTCTGGGGTGAAGGAAGTCTGGGAGTCCCTGCTTAGGCTGCTGCCCCCGCGACCCGGCCCCGGATAAGCGGACGAAAATGGATGGATGGATGGAGGGTTAGCAGTTTTATGCAGAATTAAACCGGAGAAGATGTGGAGGAAATGATGCTACTTATATTAGTCTATGTGCTCTTATACTTGTTCTGATGCAGCTCAAAATCATTTTAAAACTATTCAGAAAACGTTAATTTCTCTCCTGTGAATGTGACATAATAGTGTTGATATCTGCTCAAATGAGTATCTTAATTTCAACACTAGTTTTATTATCGCTTAGTATCTGGTTTTGAATACTTTTGACAACCGTGTTTTAAATCCCCCTGTTTCCATTAGGATGTTCCTCAGAGGGACTTGGAGCTGGAGGACACACCCATGGAGCTTGGAGGGGAGCAGAGCCGATGGGAGGAGGAGCGACTGCGCACCGCAGCGCTCAGTTTTGGGGCGAAGAGTGAGAGAGAGCTGCGTGCCCAGCAGGAGCAGGAGAGATACCAACTCATCCTGGAGGAAGAGGAGATGATCGACTTTGTCAGCACAGCCATCACCATGAAGGGAACCCTCACAGAGAAGGTAAAACACAGGGACTTGGCTTAGTGTGTTTGTTTTTAGTATTTAAAACATGATATTTTGCAAAATAGACTTTTTGGATCTTACTACTTTGTTCTAACATTGTTCCCTCATCAAAAACATGTCTGAAGAGGTTGTAGCTGGCATTCATGCATGTTTGAGTTCTCAAGCGATTTGTCCCAGGCCCTCTTTGAACCCTCCTTACAAGAGGCTCCGCTCACGAGCCTATGTCACTCATGCTGCCACACAACAATTCTCCATAAATATACAAAAATATAATTCCAAACTGTACACAGCAACTTGACAAACCTGATGTGATGTGTGGATTTATTGGTGGATGCACATTGACTGTGTTGTGATAGCGCTCTGAAGGGGGAATAACTTGGCGCGAGAGCAAAAGGAGGGGAGGGGCAGCCAAATCTAAGCGAAATTTATAAAACAAGTTAATCTATTGTTTTTGGTGAATATGGGATTTTTCAAAACAATAAAATTTTACATACATATATACATACAAAAACATAAAAATAAAACATGATGAGCTAAATCAATTAACAATTAACACCCCATAGAAGTGTATTACCCCTCTTTAAAAAACACATTGGGAAACGTGTGCAAAAAGCTCAAAATGCTTGCATGGGATCCAGAATACACAGTTTTCCAACACTTTCTGATGATGTGAGTCTGGTTACTGGTGAATAACCCCAAATTCAGATGGACATGATTGACATGTGGATTAGCCAATCAGGGACACACATAGTCCTTCTGTATCAAAACTAGTATGTCTGCTTATGAGAAAAAAATGAAAGGACAAAAATGTCACAGGTAGCTGAAAAATCAGTGAGCAACACACTAAAAACTCTGTTAATCTGAAATGTCTTAAGTTAACTTACCTGTTTGTCTGAATCTGGCCTAGGAGCAAACTGATAAAAATGCAAAGATGTAAAGGCTGGACATGCTAGACATAAAAGAGATCATCTGATAAACAAGGTTGATACTCAAAAGTAGGCCGAAAACAAACTTAGAAGAATGTATAGGACTTGTATAGTGCTTTTTTGCACACTGAAAGACGCTTTACATTGCATTTTTCATTAACTCCATACTTAGTGGTGGTAAGCTACTATTGGAGACACAGGTGCCCTGGGACAGTGAAACAGATGTGAAGCTGTCAGTCTGATCCCGTGACACCTGCAACCACAACCAGGGTTCCCATGGTCATGGAAATCCTGGAAAAGTCATGGAAATTGAAAATGTCATTTTCAAGCCTATGACATTAATGGAATTTTGTAAATGCAATGAAAGTTTTGGAAATGTCATGGAATTTTAGTATCTCTTTCACGCAGCTCCAGCGTTCTGTTAAGTTCTCACTAGGCTGTTGATTATTGTGATTATTGCTGTTGATGATTATTTCTGAATGTATGCGACTTTTGTTTAAAAGAGACAACAATAAATGCACTGACAGTATTGTGAATGTTCAAAAACTATAATCCCAAACCATAAGGTGAGTGGAAAGAGTTAATATTTCATATTTAGCCCTAAAAATCTGATTAATTCTACACATGTAAAGTCATGGAAAATTCATGGAAAGGTGAAGTTGAAAAGTTGAAATTTTGTCAGTGAAAAAGAGGTGGAACCCTGCACAACCAACACACGCACGCACACGCACAAACACACACACACACACACACACACAGCTTTCATCTGGTTTTGGTTGATGAACTGAAAAATTCTGAATGGGTATGATGCAGATGAAGGAAGTTATCAATACTAGGCAAGATGGGTGAAATATCTTGGTCAAAGAGAGAACAGCAGACCTTGGTCCAAGCAGAAATCCCTCCTCTGATCTTCGGGTCGGTGGATGGGTGCTCTAATCAAGGAGCCAGTTCGTCCCTCCTCATGATGTGTGTTTGTTTGTCAGGAGCAGGAGGAGCCCACTCTGTCCCAGGCCGATCTGAAGAAGCAGTCGATGCAGGAGGTGCGCCGCAGTCTGCCCATCTTCCCCTACAGAGAGGACCTGCTGCGGGCCATCACAGAGCACCAGATCCTTGTCATCGAAGGAGAGACGGGCTCAGGGAAAACCACCCAGATCCCACAGTATCTCATGGAGGATGTGAGTGCTTCCTGCAGCCAGAGGAGTGTGCTGCAGGCTGTAAAGGCTGCAAGGCTTCTGTCTTTATAAAGTTAATGGATTTATCACAGCTGACTCAAAAATGTGTTGAAAGTTTTATAAATCAGACAATGTGACCTAAGAAACTCCTAATACTAATTTAATAAAGAATTTTAAGGATTCCATACGTTATGGAAATCCTGAAAAAATCTGGAAAAATTTGGAAAAATTATTGTTTTTCCCAAATATGGAATTTGCATGGAAAATAAGAAAAAATTTTAAATATCTTGGAAAATAAATGTCATGGAATATATATAATCCAGGACATTTGACATTTTTTATATATATATTTATTTATTTTTTTCTTGAAAATTATTCAACTAATTGATTAAACACAATCATAATATTTGCCAGATTAATTCATAATTTGCCTAAATAAGTGTTAGTTGCAACCCTATTATAACAACACATCTGACCAAAGTCTATTTAAGTGAAGTGAATTGCCTTTGCTCTGTTCAGGGTTACACTAAAGGAGGGATGAAGATCGGCTGCACTCAGCCTCGTAGAGTGGCAGCCATGTCTGTGGCGGCTCGAGTGGCTGAAGAAACCAGCGTCAAACTGGGAAACGAGGTGAGGACTTGAACAACTTTACCATTAGAGTCTTTTATTATTTACATCACTTTTCAGTCACTTTTTAAGAGCAGCTTTGTCCTTTATTCTGTTTTGAACTATGATTTTTCATCCCTCCTTTTGTTTTTCCCCGCCTCTTCCCTCCTCCTACACTCCCTCTCTATCCTATTATTCTGTCCCTTTCTCCCCTCATTTACTCCCTCCTCTCCCCTCTACACTCTTTTATTCTCTCTCTCCCCCTCACTTATCATTCGCTTTCACCCATGTTCTCTCTCCTCTCTGTGTTTTAGGTGGGGTACAGTATTCGTTTTGAGGACTGCACATCAGAGAGGACGGTGCTTAAATACATGACTGATGGGATGTTACTGAGAGAGTTCCTGACTGAGCCAGACCTGGCCAGCTACAGGTCATCATCAAATATTATATATATAGAGAGATAAAATGTGTGTAAGGTTATTGGTCTGTCCCAGGGCAGCCGTGACTACATTTGTATTGTGTAAAAAAGCATTGTTTAAAGTGTCCATATGACACTGCTTTCTGATCTATGCTATTATGTTTCCTCATCACAAACATACGTAACCATACCAGACACTACAGATTTAGGCTGAGATCTTCTCAAACAGAAAACACTCTGCTTTGTGAGGTCATGTGGTAATACAGGAAGTGCTCCAGAAAATTTCAGAAAATATAGGTAAACATTTTTTCACATTAAATAGCTCTAGGGCACGGAGTTTAACAACAGATTCAAATTTCAGTGAAATTGGATTAATCAGGGACTACCCTCCAGTGACTTAGCGATGTCATTCTCTGGAAGAAGGACAAGAAACAGAAAGACACACCATAACAAAAACAAAACCCACACGCTGTGTCATAACAGAGTATAAATATATACACTGCTGAGCTGATCTCCTCCGTTGATGGGTTTTATGTAACACTAAAGCCACTCAACTCGGTCTGCCATTGTTCACAAGAGGCTGGGAAAACAGGAAAAAAGGGCACTTGCAGATCGCAACGGACGCACTGGACGTATCTCAAGTATCTTTCCTGAATGTCTTTAGAATGATCTTGAGCAGTATCAGAACAAGTATAAGAGCACATATATGAGACATTATGACATTATATGAGACAGACTTGTATCGAGTGTCAATACGCAGCCCTAGTGTCTTTCTAACTCTGTCTTTCTCCTGCTGCAGTGTGGTGATCATCGATGAGGCCCATGAGCGCACTCTTCACACAGACATCCTGTTTGGTTTGATCAAAGACATCGCCCGCTTCAGACCTGACCTCAAAGTCCTGGTTGCCAGTGCCACCCTGGACACAGAGCGCTTCTCCTGCTTCTTCGACGACGCACCAGTCTTCAGGATCCCAGGGAGAAGGTTCCCTGTGGACATTTTCTACACCAAGGTACTGTGGTCTCCTTCTCTCAAGCTGTTTTCAGGCCTGTCAGAACGGTGCTGGTTCCTGAAACAGTTTCACTGGGAACCAAAGTGCTTACCGGTGAACAACCCGCGTTCAGACCATTTGTGAATGTGAAACCATGACCTGTCAGAGGGTGTGGATTAGCCACCAAATAAAAACAAGACCATAAGAAAGCGGATGTCACAGGGAGGAAAATAACAATTATGGATCGCCTCATCGACACCAATGAGCATTTGTACTCATACAAATCATTGTTTACCTGCGTCAAGCTCTGCTACAACATCTGCTGTGGAGAACGCAGTATCAATGCCCGATCCAAAGATGGAACCTTACCGGGCAAACACGGCAAATATTTGGTCTCCTCTGCTGGACAGTGGACAATCTTCTTGTCACTTGATTTCTCCACCATATTCCACACACGTGTTTTCTTTGTTTATTTTACCTTGTGTGACCCAAATTAACCTGCTGACGTCTACTGTGTTGTCATGGTTTGCTTAGATTAAACAAGTTTTACTTTTCGTTTCACGATCGCCATGATTTTTGGCATGAACACGTCAGTCGGTTCAAGATTAGATGCGGGAACCGCCACCAGCATGGTTCTCTGTTGGCCCGAACTCTCTGTCTGTTAGGAGGTTGTGGGTTAGACTCCTGATAAGGGTTGCACCAATCCATCTTTTTCAGTTTAAGTACTGATATTGATATTTTGACTTTGATTATCTGCTGATAATTGACTGATAATTATCCTTTACATAACTACTGGACAACATTATATGAAGAAAACATTCAAACATTATGAGACGTTGTCGGACAAAATCAGCCTGTAAATAGTCCTATTTCATCCAGTTAAAGACCCAATTAGGAAATAACCTGAAATGATATCATAAAACCAATATCTGATCCAGGTCATTTTTCAGTATCTGCTGATATTCTATACCAATATCGGTATCGGTGAATCCCTACCCCTGATCTCTCTAAACTAGAGGTTGTGGGTCCTGATCTCTGTGTTGGAGGTTGTGAGTTAGACTCCTGATGTCTTGTTCTTGTTTTAGGCTCCAGAGGCAGATTACCTTGAGGCGTGTGTGGTGTCTGTTCTTCAGATCCACGTCACTCAGTCTCCAGGGGACATCCTGGTCTTCCTCACTGGTCAGGTAATGTTTGAACAGACACTGGACACACATAAAGCATTCTGCAAAACCTGCTTTTCTTTCCCCTCACCATTTACTCACCTCAAGTTGCATTTAGAGTGTTTTGTACATATTTGAGCTTATTTTCAAGACACTCTTATTGCCGATCAACTCCTGTTTTCACCTTTCCCTGCATACGCCCACTGCTCTGTACTTACTTTGTTCTCCAATTTGTTTTCTTAATTGGTGATACATATAGGATTCAGCAGCATCGCGTAGTAATTTTGGTACAAATTAAAACAAATTGATGTTGTGATAACGTTTACAGTGATGTCAGCTCCCATGGGACACCATAGTTTTCTAATGCAGAAGTTTGTGTTTTTTTATTAAGTTGTTTTAGATGAACATTGTGATTTAAAATGTTCAAATGATACCATACTGATCCACGGGTGACATTGATACTACACAACAGACACTTCTTTAGTGACTTTTGGTGTAAACTGTTGTCACTTGTGTTGTTCAGGAGGAGATCGAAGCGTGCTGTGAGCTGTTGCAGGAGCGATGTCGGCGTCTGGGATCTAAAATCGCTGAGTTGGTGATTCTTCCCATTTACGCCAATCTGCCGTCGGACATGCAGGCCAAAATCTTCACTCCCACTCCCCCGGGCGCCCGCAAGGTACAGCTCCTATAGAGCTAGACATGGGACCATGGAAAAGAAATGACGTTAAAACATTTAGAGTTCAAAGGAGACATATTTTTGACTTTTTATTTACCTGTAGAATAAGTATGTACATGAAGTTAAAATTTTTACATTAACATAAGGTGTAGGGAAAAGTGTTATTCTGCAGGGTACAAAAACAAAACAAAATACTTTTATTATCAGTTATGACTTTTTTTTAATTTTTATTATTTATTTACCAATTATTAAAGAAGGGACTAAGAAACTCAGTACCTGTTAACTGGGGGCATTATAGATCAATAAACCATACCATAATGTAGAAGTTATGGCACTTTCTTATGTCCACTCATTTGGACTGTAACTCATTCACTTCCTGTTGTGTTCCAGGTCGTTGTAGCCACGAACATCGCAGAGACCTCCCTGACCATAGATGGCATCATTTACGTGATTGACCCCGGCTTTTGTAAACAGAAGAGTTACAACGCTCGGACAGGGATGGAGTCGCTCATTGTCACGCCATGTTCACGGGTAAAATGCACAGCATCGTTCAAGACATGCTAAACCTCAATTCTATTCTTCTAAGAACGGGATCTTCTTTCAAAATATCTGTTTTAACACTTTGTGGGTCAAGTGAACATTGAAGTGGAGTGTTTTTAGCACTGGTTTAGGGTTGTTGTTTTTTTTTAACTGGGATTTCTCTTGGGCAAGACTTGATTTAGTTGACAAGATGGATAGATACTTTCAAAATTCAAGATCAAGTTCAAGAAGTAATGCTTTTTTAAGACTAATGTTAAATAGATGTTTCCTAACTTCACGTTTTTAACAGTTTACATAACTGATTATGTGTCGTGGCTCTAAAATCTGCGTGCTGAAAATCTTTCCTGAAAAATATTCTTGTCTTTTTTGTCACGTCTTAAAATTGAGTCTTTAATTTAATTTTAGTTTGAGTCCTAGTGGAGAGCTGTTCTGGTCCTTGTTTATTAAATGTTCAAACTTATTTAGTTCAAGCCATTTGTAGATCTTTTATATTTGAGGTGTTTTTTGGTGTTGACTTTAATAGTCTGCTCTCCTGACTTTTCTTCCAGGCCTCAGCTAACCAGCGCGCGGGCCGAGCAGGACGAGTGGCTGCAGGGAGGTGCTTCAGGCTGTACACGGCCTGGGCCTTCAAGCACGAGATGGAGGAGACCACAGTCCCAGAGATACAGAGAACCAACCTGGGCAACGTGGTGCTGCTGCTCAAGAGCTTAGGTTAGCACACAGACTGGCATTGACATTTGTTTTGACTTCATTGTGGATGTCACACTATCAAAGTGAAGTGTTACATTTATGAAGATCAACAGTAACGGCCCAACCTCCGGTTCTGGAAGTCAATTTCTCATTCTTTTTTCCCCACAGACTTTAAAAAAAAAAAAAAAAAAACTAAAAATGTATTAAGTAATTACCACAGAATCATTTATAAACCACAAAGTTATTAAAGCATTTCACAGCATTTTGCTTTTTAAATGTGCTTTTTGAACTTAAAACATCCACATAGCTGGTTAGCCTCCATATTGTCTTCTTTAAACTCTTATTATTTGAATTTTTCAAAAAGTCTGGAAACATTAATGGAAAATTCACTTCTGGAACCAGAGCAGATTGTTGAGCTCCAACTTTCCTGTCATCTGCTTGCCTCCATAGAGACACACCCCACCTGAAAAGTTACATAGTGCACCTTTATTAGCCTGTTTATTTTGCATATGCTGTGTAATAAACTATACAATAAATCACTATAGGCCTCTGCTTATAGTCACATGTAACTATGTTGCTGTTGTGTATTGTTTAGGCATAAATGACCTGATTCACTTGACTTCATGGACCCTCCTCCTCATGAGACTCTGGTCCTGGCTCTGGAGCAGCTGTACGCACTTGGAGCACTCAACCATCTGGGGGAGCTCACCAAGGTAAAGCACAGATATTTATAACAGAGATTATTATGAAAGGAACTGTATATATCCTGCACTCTTACTCCAAAGTACGATACATACTACACATACTGCAATCACAGCTGCCAGAGCCTTCACCTGCAGATAGAAGACACACACACGTTTGTCTCGTTTTCAACAGTGTTGTAACGTGTTATACATTGCTGTACTTTGTAATTTTTGTTTCAGTTGCAAATTGGCAATATTGCTCTTTACAATCTCAGTAACATAAGTCATGAAGGAAAAATATGGTTCTGAGTATCACTAGATTTAATCCAGGTCTTTAGTTGCACTATTCCTGGTCTACAGCATTGCTACAGTAGTTTTAAACAAGACCTTTCCCAGTGTAGGACTGAAAATGTGGCTCAAATGTAGTAACATGACCACACCAGTTGGGGGAGCAACAAGCTAATAGTTATAATAGCTTATACTTGAAGTCGTATTTTAGTTAAATGTGGATCGTTAGTTTATGACCCATCAGTGTAATTGTTCTTGATGCTGAGTTTTCTGACTTTAAATGTTATTTTTCTGATCTGTTTTTGTATTTTCAGTTGGGGCGTCGAATGGCTGAGCTGCCCGTGGACCCCATGCTCAGTAAAATGATTCTTGCCTCAGAGCAGTGAGTTTTACAAAATAATTTCAAAACATTGATTCGCAAAATATTATGTCAAAATATCAAAATATACCAGGAGTAATGTTTTATTTATGTTTGAGTATGTGTTAATGGGTATAATCGTGTTGCTAATAAGTATTAAAGAACTGTCACGAAGTTGTAAAAGGCAAAAAGAGACTGATAAACATGCAGGGTTACGCAAATATGTGTAAATGAACCAAAATATAACGTCACTCCTGGTATGTTTTGATTCCAGTCCCCCAAAAGTATAGTCTGTGTGTCTATATAAATGTATTGTGTGTGATTCAGGTACAAGTGCTCAGAGGAGATCCTGTCCATCGCCGCCATGTTGTCTGTGAATAACTCCATCTTCTATCGGCCCAAAGACAAAGTGGTGCACGCCGATAACGCTCGCATGAACTTCACTGTGCCCGGAGGAGACCATCTAGTGCTGCTCAACGTGTACAACCAGGTCTGTGCTACTAATACTACTGCTGCTACTACTACTACTGTCACAAACATTATTGCTACCACAACTAATACTACTACTACTGTCACAA
Organism: Boleophthalmus pectinirostris; assembly: GCF_026225935.1. Classification (NCBI taxonomy): domain Eukaryota; kingdom Metazoa; phylum Chordata; class Actinopteri; order Gobiiformes; family Gobiidae; genus Boleophthalmus; species Boleophthalmus pectinirostris. The sequence continues at coordinate 2,911,707 of NW_026571447.1, forward strand.
ACACTACTGCTACCACAACTCACGTATGAGCTTCACAGAAACTGCTCAAAAAAATGTAATGAACACTTTGAAAATACGTCAGATCTCAATGTGGAAAAAAAACGTTGTATATCTATACAAATATGGAAAGGGCAATGGAAATAAACAACAGATGCACTAAAGCGGCACCAGAGACACAGCCCCTAAAACAGGACTGGTTTTGCTTGTGGAGGTCATTTCAGGTTTCTCCCTCTTAGTCTTTTTTCTCTGGTTTTCCACTAGTGCTGCTTTGGCTACAGTGATCATCACTACTCGGAGTATGAGGTGATTCTTTAACCCTACAGAAGCTGCACATTTTGTCCAACTTTTCAGGGATAGTACATGCGGATGTGTCGTTACAAGGAGATTTAATGTGTCTCCAGCACAATTTCCAGAACATGGATATTTTAGGAGACAGGCATTTAGTTTACGCACAAACCTCTACTGACTACAAACACCAGTCTGACTGCCATTAGGTATCAGGATGAAATCCTTGAACTCAGTGTCAGACTCTGCGCTGGTGCAGTAGGTCCTGGTTCCTCCTGATGCACGATAATGCCCGACCTCATGTGGCAAGAGTCTGCAGGCAGAACCTGGAGGATGAATGGCCCTCACGATGACCTGACTTAAACCTGACAGAATGCCTCTGGGACATAATGTTTGGGTCCATCAGGCAGCTCCAGGTTGCTCCTAAGACTGTACAGGAGCTTAGTGATGCTCTTACACAGATCTGGGAGAACATCCCACAAGACTCCATCCGTCATCTCATTAGGAGCATCTCACGATGTTGTCAAACATGTAAACAAGCACATGAGGGCCACAGAAAATATTAAGAAGCATTTTGAGTTGCAGAAATGACATTTTGATAAAATGAACTATTATCATTATCATCATCATTATTATCATTATTTCACTTTGATTTTCAGGGTGTCTAGAAAATGAAGCCCTCTGTGGCTGGAATTGTTATTTTCATTAGGAGCATCCTTTTGTTCCTAAGACATTGCTCTGTCCAGATTTGTATAGGTATACAGCATTTTATTTATTTATTTTTTTTCACATTGAGGTCTGATATGTTTTCAAATGTTCCTTTAATTTTTGGGGGGCAGTGTACTACCTCTACTACTATTAATACTACAAAACCAATAACAATTATGAAACCTACAGAATGCCATCATTTCATTTTTCCATGAGATCAAATGTGGGAAGCTATTTACCACAAACACATTTTGGCATGGCATTACCTAATGTGGTTGTGTGTCTATGATGAACTTCTGTGTTTGACTTTAAATATTTTTGTTTATTTCATCGAAAAAGTCTCTAACTGAAGTGTGTGTTTCTTCAGTGGGTGGAGAGCGGCTTCTCCACACAGTGGTGCTATGAAAACTTCATCCAGTTTCGCTCAATGAGAAGAGCGCGAGATGTCCGCGATCAGCTCGAGGGTCTGATGGAGCGCATCGAGGTGGAGGTGGTGAGCGCGCAGGGCGACTGTGTGCCCATACGCAAGGTAACCCACAAGCACACAAAAGTTAAATTCAGTGTAGGTCTATAAAACAGAACAATGTAAAAAACAACACATGACTCTCTAGTAGTCCATAAAATCTATGTAGAAGCTTAAACTTCCCGCCAAATTACACAAATTATCATTAATTTAAGATATATTTTAAAACTTCAATGGATGTAGTCCCAGCATGTAGGGAGAGCCAAAGTTGTTACAAATACTGATATTAAGATTAACATTTTGAATAATAAAGTAGCCTTGTCAAAAGTATCAAAAATCATCTAAAACAAGTATCAAAACTAAATACAAATTTTTTGCCGTTGTCAATACAAAAAAAAGTCCCATTAACAGGACAGAAATGAAGTTTTCCTGAATAGCTTTAGACTGATGTTGAGCTGGATCAGAACAAGTAGAAGACACATAGACTAATATACACACATGAACACTATGAACCTACTGCACCACTGACCATTACACACGTATAAGACACATGGAAATAGAAACAAAACTACTAAATCACATTCTATTGTCTAAAGAGTGTTTTTTTTTTTCTGTTATTATTATTATTATTTTTTTTTTATGATTGTGGTATCTGAATCGGTATTGAGTATTGTGTCTGTTCTAGTACTGAAGTCATGTCAGAAGGTTTGAACCTGACCTCGTAGTGTACGGAGTCGTATGTTTGTTGACGTGTTGCAGATTAAACCTGATCTCTGGTCTAAAAGCCACGTTTGGCGCATCACTTCTTAAACTGTGAATCATTCCATTGTTATTCCCGTGCCTCTGTCCTCTCCTGTGGCGCTGGAGCTTGGGTTTCTCCTCACACACGATTGAAATGGTAAAATGTGTCAGCCTATGTAAGGATCATGTTTTGGTCTTTGTTTAGAGACACTAGAGGTTGAGCAAGTCACCCAGGTTATAAAAGCTTTTACTGTGGAAACGAAAGAAGCTGCTATTAAAGTGCTTTATCTTCAACCACACACAAACAGCCACGTTGTTTGTTTTTATTTCACTGAAGATTTCACAAGACCCAAAACAAAAGGAAGCGTCATGCTTCTTGGATACCTTTACACTTCCAGTCAAACACTTGGAGACACTGTTTCATTTATGTTTCTCCTTTATTTACTCTGTAGATTCTCACGGACGGCATCAAATCTCTGTAGTACACAAACTCAAAATAACTCCAAACATGCTTAAGATTTTAGATTTTTTTTTTTAATATTACCCTTTGCTTTGATCAGTGCTTTGACCTTGTGTGGCACAGCTGTGAAGTGAAAACCATTTCAACTCATTGAGAGAAAGGACAAGGGTTTGCAGCTCTGTCCACAAAGCAAATTGTGGAGACTCTGAGAATTTGAATCTAAAATATTTAAAGGTGCGTTGTGTAACTTTTCTGGTGGAGGACCCGTCAGTTGCTTTTCTCCATGGAGATGTTAATGCTTTGCTCTTTGAATTACCTTGTGTACAGATAGTGCTGTACATGTTTTATATACAGTACACACACAATGTTTCACAGTATGGAGTTAAACCTTTCTATCTTCATGGAGATCAAAGCGGACCAAGTTACAGGTCAGATCTGTGGACAGGTGACCCACAGAAAGGTATTTTTGAGCTATAAAACTACCTGTAATTGAATAAATGTAAAGTAGGACTGTTTAATGTCACACTGTGGAACATTCTAGGCAGAGCAATGACAAATCCACAGAAATAAGCAGGCGACGGACCCGGTCGGTGATAGTCTGGGGAGGCAGATCCATGGAGGGAGCTCAGATCCTCTACCGGCTAGAAAACGCCCATCTGACTTCCATTTGGTGTCGGGATGAAATCCTTGAACCCACTGTCAGACTCTACACTGGTGCAGTAGGTCCTGGTTCCTCCTGATGCACGATTTTGCCCGGCCTCATGTGGCGAGAGTCTGAAGGCAGAACCTAGAGGATGATGAAAGGATTGATACAACAGAATGGCCCTCACGATGACCTGACTTAAACCTGACAGAACACCTCTGGGACATTATGTTTGGGTCCATCAGGCGCCTCCAGGTTGCTCCTTAGACTGTACAGGAGCTTGGTGATGTCCAAGCAAGAGCAATAGCAAATTCCTCGATATAAGCAGGTGACCGACCTCCTACTAAAAGTTATAGTGCACCTTTAACTTCTTTCCTTTGCTACATAATTCCATATCTTGCTTCATATATTAGATGTCTTGTGTGTGTATCTAAAATGTTTAAAATAGTAATCACACAAAAAAAAAAAACATTAAGCGAGATGGTGTGTCCAGACTTTTGACAGATTGTGTAAAAGTTAAAGTGTTGAAGTGGCTGTATCCAATTTTATGTAGTGCTGTCAAGCGAAAAAAAAAATTGAGAGATTAATTAATTATGATCTGTAGTTAATTAATCTAATTAATCTCCTTTTTAATGTCACCTAAAAATTGCTGAGAAATGCTTCAACTTGAGGTATTTTCATTTGAATTCATTATTACATTATTTTCATACTATCATTAACGTTTATATATATATATATATATATATATATATATATATATATATATATATATAGTATGTATATAAGTATCATCATTATTACTATTACTAATGTGCACAAATAAACTCAACTTTACAACATATAAACATCACCACTCTAGAGCCACATCAGCTGTTTGACATTATCATGTGTTTAATGCAGTTTTGTGCAAGTCTCACAGAAACAAAACTTAAAACCGCATGGCTCATTTGCATAAACTAAGTGGACAGAAAAAAAAAACAAACGCTCTTGTGTCGTTGATGTGGTTCAGCTTCTACTAAAGGACATGACTCAGTGGAATATAGATGTTCTCTCTGTGACAGAGGGATGATGATGCTGAAGGTGAGTCTGTTCTGTGTCTGTGTCGCGATGTTTTCAGAGATCAGACGTGTGCAGGTTTATTGCAGATGCGGCGAGAACGGGAATGAAAATTAGGCTACAATTCTTTGCGGGAGCGAGTGGAGCAGGACTGTGTCCTAACAACACATAAAAACAGATTTTATAATAAGGCAACTCGCATACAGAAACAGTAAAGTTAGAGATTAAAAATAAGATTAACGTGATTAAAAAACATGACACACTAAATATGACTGTAATTAATGAATCGCAATTAACGTGATCATTTGACTCCCCTAATTTTATGTTGATGTTTTTTAGGCAAACTGTGTCCTGCTCCACTACAGACACTAGTTTATTGTATAAGCAGCTCTTGAGGTCAAAATCAGTCTGTTACTCTCGGACTATTATAAAGCATGTTATTGTAAACTCTCTAATCAGGATGCATACGGTAGGTGAGGAATAACTTTGGACCACCGCGAACAAATGAATTAGGTCTGTTTTTCACGTTTCATAATAATAAACACGCCGGGTTTATATGGCGCTTTTCACGGTAACTCAATGACATGTCACAGTAGTAAACACAAAACAAGGACTGACAAAACCAGTAGCGAGGAGCAGTCAGGTGTGAGGGTTACAGGCTCTGAGGGAAAGGTGAGTTTGGAGATTGTTTTTTGAAGGTGTTCAGTTCAGTGAGTCGCTGATGCGGAGGGGGAGACAGTTCCAGAGGGCGGAGGCAGTGACGGTGAAGGCTCGGTGATGGTCCGGTGCTTGAGTGAGGAGGTTTGACTCACCTGATCGGAGGCAGCGGGAGGAGCGGGGTTATGGAGGGCTAAGGAGATTCCATAAGTAAGACGTGTTTTGGTGGCCTGTTCCGGTGTCTCTGTGGCATCTACAGATATCGGTTAAGCTGATATCCTGGTTGGGCTTTGAACTTTCATTCATACTAAGTGGTTCTGTTGTGGTTTGAAGGATAAATAACAGCTGCATAACACAATTCTCTTTGGTATCGTTTAATATCGGATAACAGCAGGTACTTCTCGAAAATGGCATCAGAGCTGATGCATCCTTACCTGTACACGTGCCCAAAAACGTATGTATGAATATTACAGATTGTGATTAATTCTTTGGCATATTGCCCAGCTTTACAAGTTAGCTCAGGAAATGAGCAGTGTATTTAGATGGCTGCAGTTTCTCAGTTTTTGCGTGATGTTTCAGTGACTATAAACGTGTTGAAATCTTGTATCCTGTCTGTCTGTATCTATATTCAGCTCTGTATTAGATGGCTTAAAGTAAAACCCCAGTTCTTCCTCTTTGTGCAGCCTCAGTGTTCAGTGCAGATAATGCAGATGTGACTGTTGCTGTCATTACCAGATCCCAGGTCCAACCCAGTTTCTGTCTCTGACTCAGGACTCAACGGTTTACTTGGATTAAGTTCTGGTTCAGCCCTGAGAAGACACTGTTAAAGGGCGGTACCATTTAGGTTTGATCTTAGAAAAATATAATACGTAGAATTAATACCATGACGCTATTATGTAAAATGAAACGAAAATAAACTCATTAGTCTGACAAGAAGGCTCTGAACTTTTAAAGAGTTTAAACCCCAGGCCGCTAGAATTAATGAAATTATGTTAAGTTATAAATAAATTGGGGGTGAGACATTAACACATTAATTACAATAAATGTATTAAAAAGAAAATAATGCATTAAAAATATTAACATATTTTATCGCAGTTTGCATGTGCACCATTTGTCACTGCACCATGTCGTGATACGACAGTTATACTGACGCACACAGTTCCACATAGACACATAGAACATAGAATCCCAAGATGGTGTCGAGTTGTTTTCAGCGGTCTGTGCTCATTGGCTCATGGGCCCAAAAATTATTTTCTCTTCCACATTTACTTCCTCAATCCGGGTGAGCTCTTCCCACCCGTGACATCTGTAGAGCGGAGATCTTACAGAGATCACATTTAAGAGCTTTGAAGGTTTTTTATTTTATTTTATGTTGTGAAAATAGAAAAGAATCCCTGCAAAATTCGTCCTTTGTGAAAGTTGTTGATGTCCTGTCAGAATATGGGCATTTTGAATTCCCCAAAAATGCTTTATACTTCAATGGGAAAATTCTTTCTGGACCCAAGCTCCCAAAGCTGCAGTATCTGGAGTGACCACTAGTCTGTCTAGAGCCAGGACAGAGGGGGCCTTATCCAGTTTTTATTATAGATCCATGCTACAACAACAGCGGAGCATGAAAGTGCTCTGGGTCTGCTGGACAGTAAATTTCTATTCAAAAAAATGACCTGATGGAAGTATTAACGTTATTTATTGCAAACTGCAGAAAAAAGTTTGCAGATCACAGAAACACCTCAACCCTACGATACCATTTAAACACAACATGTGACAGCGAGCACAGTTCTGGTCTGAGTACAAACTAGAGGTGTCAGCTGCCCAAACTCCAACAAGACGATCTTCAGGAAGAAAATTAGTTACCTTTGTTTAATATTTAGAAATGAAATGCGATTTATTTTTTCACAATGTTTTTCCAGACATTAAAAGAGTTTTGAGTTTAAAAGTCTGTGTGATTTGATGAATGGCAACCCTAAAATAAATACAATTATATCAAAGAGGTGACTTTTTTCAGCTTTCTACCATGTTATAACTTTGTTCTCTCATTAAAAATATGCCTGTTTGAGTAATCTCTCACTCCTTACAGTTAGCCATAAGATTCTGTACAAGGCTCCGCCCACAAGCCTGTATCACCCATGCTCACGAAGCGACAATTCTCCATAAATACACAAAAATATGAGACAAACTAAACATAATAACTTGACAAACCTGATGTGATGCTCAGTAGTTTCTCACACTGATTGTGCTGTGATAGTGCTCTGAAGGGGGGAGTGACTGTGGAGAGCAAAGGGAGGGGAGACTCAATTTTTGGCATGTAAATGTTACTTTTATATTATATTACGAATCTTTGAATGAATGTCTCCCCATGTTGTAGACTGGGTGCAGCTATAGTGTCCCGGGAGATGGGACACTAATGGGAGACACCGACTCACGTCTCCTGTTGTTGTTTGTTTCAGGCAGTCACAGCAGGATACTTCTACCACACGGCGCGTCTCAGTAAAGGAGGATACAAAACCGTGAAGCACCAGCAGACCGTGTACGTGCACCCCAACAGCTCCCTGTTTGAAGAGCAACCAAGATGGCTCATTTACCACGAGCTCGTCTTCACCACCAAGGAGTTCATGAGACAGGTAAGACTCTTAGACTACATTCACACTGCAGCCTGAAGTGACCCAAATCCGATTTTTTGGCTCCTATGTGACCTGTATCTGATCTTTTATTGACAGTCTGAACAACACAGATCCAATTTTTTCAAATGCGACCCAGAACACTTTGAAATGTGCTCTTAAAATCGATACATATCTGATCTTTTGACATGTGACTTCAGTCTGAGCAGCCAAAGCACATCCATCCACACGTTATCAACAAGACACAAATGTACACAAACGTTCTTCTCGTCATACGAAAACAGTTAATGAACTCCGTGTCACTGAAGCAAAGAACATCGCTATCCCACCACTCTTGGCTACATCTCCACATCCACATGTTCCTTTCAACGGACTGTCCCACAAAACACCACGGCCCAAAACTTTGTCCTTCTCCTTTTCAATCTCCTCCTTAAAACAAGTAAGTTGTTCATGTTCGGGCTCCGGTACAAGAGGAACTTTAAAATCTCCAGGTGTTCAATGCTGCGTCCATGTTTGGACAACTTCCGTAAACACAGAGCACACTCACTGTGGTTGACGTCGTCGTGTCTCCAGTGCACATGCGGGACACTTGTACTGTTCACACTGGAGTCACATACAAATCACATTTAATTGGAAATGTGAACGACCTCGCAAAAACATTGGATTTCACAAAAAAAATCTGAATTGAGCGTTAAGCCCTGGCAAAAGTATCGAAAATCTGATATCAACATGGTATCAAAACTACTGTAAATTCCGGACTCTAAGCTGCAACTTTTTTCTCACACTTTGAATCCTGCGGCTAATAAAACGATGCGGCTTATATATGGATGGATTCTTTGTTTGGCACATTGTCCGTTCATATATAGAGTCTGTGGTTTTGTAACACCGCAGATACACGCAGCCTGAATGCAGAAAACGCTGTTGTCTGTGCGATTACATATGGATCTAGGGTTCACATGAAGTTCCTACACTTGCTCGCAATATTGTCAGCAGACTCAAATAGTTTATCGGTGTGTGATCAAATAAGTCCTGATGCTAAATTAACATTAGTGAGGGAGATACGTCTTACCGTCTGTGTAAATGACGAGAAGAAACATCTCAAACTTCAGTAGCCGGACATCCACTCACACCTGATTGATAGAACTAGCCCCGCCCCCGAGAGAGTCTGAAATCTGCTGAAATCCTACAAGACACTGACATGATACAGACAGAACAAAGACTTTTTATCAAATGTCTCACTTTCACTTTCTGCAGTGTAATTCATAAGCCTAGTATCAACTGTGTTTGAAGGATTTCTCACACACATATATTTTTATACTTAAACAGTTCTTAATGTAGATGAATTGAGGCTTGGCAAGATCATTTATACATTTTTAAGTTTTTAGGGATGCATTGATCCAGCTTTTTCACTTCTAATACTGATATCGATACTTTGACTTTAAGTATCTGCTGATATTGTGGCCATATCGGTTTGTCAAAGCCTGATCCTTTCAGATCTCAGAAGCTCAGCAGGGCCGGGCCTGGTTAGTACTTGGATGGGAGACCACTGAGAAAATCAGGTGCCACAGTGGGTGATAAACTACAATAGTGTCTGGCCACCACCGAGTATTGAGTGAATGAATAATGCTCTGGAAAGTGTCTTTGAGTGTCCAGAAAAGCGCTGTATGAAACTGATGCATTATTATTATTATTATTATTATTATTATTATTATTATTATTATTATACCCATACTGACCGATACCAGTTCCTTTAAACACAGTTAACTCGATCACACAGGAGATCCAGTTGTGTTATGCAGCTGTTATTTACCTTCAAATAACTACTGAGCTAAAAGTTCAAACAATATGGGAGAATCTAGGCCAAAATCAGCCTAGATTACATCATATTAAAGACCCAATATCGGCTTAACTGATATTTTGGAACCAATACCTGACCCAGCACATTTTTCAGTATCAATGGCAATATCCGATCCGAATTAGTTTTGCAGATATGCAAAATGGGACAGTTCAGTTTATTATCTGTTAGGTTTTAGTTTTAGCCAGTATTACCTAACATTCAATAAGAGAAAAAGTCTAAAACACACGACCAGTCAAAATTTTGATCACACTTTTTCATTTTTTTTTTGCTACATAATTCCATACATTTTGCTTCATATATCTGATGTCTTCTGTGTGCATCTAAAATGAAGAAAGAAGCATAACAAAAATAAATTAAAAAAATGAATGTGAGGGTGTGTGCAAACTCTTGACTGGTCGTGTGTGTCCTTATATTAACAGTATTTTTGTGCTGACTCACAGGTGATAGAGATCGACAGCAGCTGGCTGCTGGAAGTGGCTCCTCATTATTACAAGAGCAAAGAGCTGGAGGACAGCAGCACCAAGAAGATGCCCCGGAAACAGGGCAAGACCAAGGACGAGCTCGGCTGAAGCTCCGCAATACGCCTTTAAATGGACTTGTGCAGAGAGCGGACTGTACATACTAAAAACTGTCGGAGAAAACAAAGCTTGAATCTGTTTTTTGTAAAAATTTCAATTAAAATTCATTTCTAAAAAACACTGTCTGTTTTGATTTGTCCCTTTTAGGCTAGATCTGCACCAAAAACTGTATAAATGGACATGGTTAACCCGCTAGCTGCCGTGTGCCAAATAGGAAGTGAGTAAGGGTGCTTCTGGCTCCAGTTCACTTTGTATCGAAAAATCATTGCCGCCCTCTTGTCATTTTGGTCTTAAAATGTACGCATTACCTCGCTCCACATGATCCTAGGGTTTTTATTTCACTGTATTGTCTCTAAATGAAGGCATAAATAAAAGACTAATCAGGTGCCTTCTTTCTTTGAGTGTTTACAACAGGTTTGAGTGACAGCACTGCTAATCACCCGCTCCCTGCCAAACCAGCGGTGCAGACGGGAAGGGACGTTCCCTTCAACAGCCGAACGCCGTGGGTGACGTCACACTCCCACAGTCCACGTCTGTACGCAGTCTGGTCTGCACTCGCTTTATGTATCAAGCAATAAAGATTATATCACTAAATCTTTTGTAATCTTAGTTCAACTTTTGGATTATGTGAAGTATTATTTAAAAACCATTAAAGAAAAAAAAACCATAAAAGAAAATCATGACATAACTGCTTCACTCCTCAGAGCACCAGCCAATG
>NW_026571447.1:2922991-2950491 GCF_026225935.1 Boleophthalmus pectinirostris
TCCATGTTATTTGATTAATTTTACCTTCGGGGACGTGATCCTGGCGGTCAGGGTCCAGAGCGAAGCGCACCAGGTCCATGGCGAAGGCCAGTCACCTTTTGGTGTGTTTTCAATCCTCCAGAAAGTGTTGACAGGCAGATATACCAAGTTGTGATGGTGTTTTACAACCGGTGAGGGGCTAAGAAACGATGAATATCAAAATCTCGTACAAGTGTCCGCAGTGCGTCCAAGAAGCGTTCTCATGTGAGAAAGGGGAGTGCAACTGAGTGCGCAGCCGCTTATATAGTGCGCGCGACGTTGTCGCTATGGCACCGACGCACCGACCGACGCCAGACCAGGCCATTGTACAGCTCCTGGGCTTAAAGCTCATTTGAAATGACAAAATAACCATATTATATCATTTTACATGCGGACTAAAGCTGCATTGCTTTTATTATTATTTTATTTTAGAGGTGTTATTTTTTTTTTTTTTATTACATGACGTGACCGTGAGGCTGCGTGACCGCGACCACGTGACCACTCTGAAGAAGCCCGCTACTGAGCAGTCGAAAGTGTCAGGTATGAAAACAAACTCTTGGTCGAAAAGAATAACCTAATAACAGAAGAACTAAACCAGGTCTAAACCAGAATTAACCAGGTCTAAACCAGAACTAAACCAGGTCTATACCAGGACTAAACCAGGTCTATACCAGGACTAAACCAGGTCTAAGCCACGTCTAACCAGGTCTAAACTAGAACTACGCCAAGTCTAAACCAGAACTAAACCAGGTCTAAACTAAGACTAAACAGGTTTAGTGGTTTACTCCTTTTTATAACGAAATACAATTCATATTATGCAGAATTGAGTAAAGCATTTTGGCTCGACCTTCCACAATATTTTCTGTTTTTCATGTGGCCCCATGGAAAAACAGAGTTGCCCAGCCCTGATGTCAGCTGTAGCTTTTCTGTGTTCTGTTTCGTACGTAGGCACATCACATTATTATTAAACAACTTGAACTGTATAGCAAAGAAAGCTCTATCTTTCTTTCGGCTAGATGTAGGCCTAAGCCTTTTACAAGCATCCTTTACATAGGCCTACATGTTACTCATGCGTAGTTTTTACAGTGTAACAATGGTTCAAATGGATAAGTGCCCAACCATATAAAATGTCCTTAAAAGACTACAAAAGACAAGACAAGATTTAAAACGGCAATTTACTATACTATCTATAACATTTAAAGTTGAACTGTGAACGTTTCAAAGTCAAACTGAAATAAAGAATTTTTTCTAACATAAATGCACCAGCAAAAGTGTGAAATAGGTGTGCAAGAACAGAATATGCTCAAAATATAAAGAGATATGCTAAAATAAATGTTTAACTATGTGTAGATACTAGGGATGGGCATTCGATGAAATTTTCTTAATCGATCGTCGGAAGAATTAACGATCGATTATCGATTAATCATTAACGTGTTTATATTAAAATGATCATCATTATTATTACTATCTGCACTACTTATCTGCATAAATAATACTTTTCAACAAAAAGGTGAGTGTGACTAACTGAAAAACAGCACAGATCAGCTCTCCTGTTGTAGTTCCAGCTAAATTAGTTCTTTGTGGTCAGATTGTGTTAGAACAAAACTCAGATTAAAGTCTAACTTGAGTAATAGAGCTTCAGACACAGCAGTGCCTACAGTTAGACTATGTTTACACAACAATGTCTCTGAACTGAACTGAATATTTGCTGTAATTATATTTGCTGATTGTGAAATAAACTTCATTTGTGACCAGTGGTCCTTCCTTTCACAAAAAAAAAAAAAATAAAAAATCAGGTTGGACCGATTGGTTCTGGCTTGAGACACAATACGTCAATACGAGATACGTCACACTCAGGTCACAAACCAGGAAGACATTTGGAAACATGCGACGACAACTACCCACTGAAGTATGATAAAACCATGGATTCAGAAACCTTTAGCAGCGGTCTTTATAACCTGCCAAACTTTCCATGGGGGACAGGACTTTGATCATATCTTCGATGTCACTTACAGACAGCTCAAAACTAGTGAAAGGCTACAAGTTCTTTGTAGAAAAGTCTTCTTTGGCTACCAAGTAATATTTGCCGGCAAATTAAGATGAATGCTTTATAAATTATTAGGGAGACAGTAACCAAAATATCGTGATATCGTATCATCAAAGGTCTCAATAATATCGTGGACTATCACAATATATCGAATTACAAGTCTCTTTGCTTAAATTAATAGTGATGTTACGAGATGTGCCGAGGAATGAAGGGGGTATTTCCGCAATGCGCGTATCGAGGCTTGCTTCATTTAGGGGAGGAGCTGAAAATGATGACGTCGAAGCCTCGCTGCCCGCTGTACACATGACTGATTCAGGAAGTGGTTCGGATTTTGCTGCGATTTCCATTTTCATCATTTCCAAATAATCATTTTCCATACTGCCACTATATAGATACACAGTACACTGCCATCACTACAATAAACATGTTTTGCGTACTTCTTTATTGTGCTGACAGTTTTATTCACAGGCTTTCTGCAATGTCCCACACACTTCAAATTCATGTCAACTGATATTTTTGTGTCCAGTAGATGTCCTGCTAGAGCAAATGAAGCTCAAGAAGCTTCGCTGGAGTGAACCAATTGGATGTAAGGCTTCAATGCTTCATGAAGCTTCATCTGCCCATCTGGGCGGCAGTAGCTCAGTTGGTAGAGCATTCGCCCACTGATCTGAAGGTTGGTGGTTCAAATCCAGCTCTCGACATAAACATCTCAGGTTGAGCGGTCAGATCCACTGACCCACTGACACATGTTGTGTCCTTGGGCAAGACACTTAACCCACCTTGCCCACAGTGTCTGTGTACACTGGTGTGTGAAAGGGTGAGTGGTTCCTTGTTGTAAAGTGCTTTGAGTGCCTTGAAGGTGGAAAAAATGTGACCATTTACCATTTTATTATTAATGTCTAATTCCCNTTGGTCATTATTCAAATTGGATCTGGTGTTTTTCGCCTGCATAATGAGTGCGATGTTGGTCTTAATTTTCATGTAAGTGGTCTTAAAAAGGTCTTTAAAAAGTCTTAAATTTGGGGTAGTCAAACGTGGGGACACCCTGTGTATACAGTAGAAGTCAAACGTGTGGACTCATCTTCTCATCCAGTGTTTTTTTTTTTTTTTTCTCGTTTACTACTGTCACTACTACTTTTTTCAGACTATAAATTGCTCCAGAGTACGCACCAGCCAAAAAATGCATAATGAAGAAAAAGAAAAAAATGAGTTGCACTTTTTGGGGTAAATTTATTTTATAAATTCAGAGACCAGGAACCGACATTTCCTGTTGAAAGTCAAGTTCTAGTAACAGAGCAAGTTTACCAAACTCTCCATCTCACTCCAAATCACTAAATCCATTCAATTCTTCATCCTCGCTGTCACTTCTGAGCAACTCTGCGACCTCCGGAGGTAAACAGAGCGCCGCTTCCTCTTCTGTATAGCTGTAGTAAGACTCAGTATCACTTCCAGTTAGAATTATTCGGGCCTTTCTGAATCCCGACAGGATGGTTTCTGTGTCACTGAAGTCACTTAAATGTTAAATTGTTCAGTGGTGCAGAAGTAATGGTTTGATCGACTGACATGATACAACCAGAACATAGACTCTTTCTGCAGGAGACATGTGCAGTAGAGTGAAGTGACAGTGGTACAGGAGGAACAGGAGCAGCAGATACTCACACACAAGACTAGAGCTTTGCTTTGTGGACAGTGCTGTAAACCCTTGTCCTTCTCTCAGTGAGCTTCATGATGAAGTCTCCTAAAATGGTTTTGTTGCACAACACAATTTTTGCGTTATTTTTGAGTTTGTTTTTTCACACGTGTCATTCATAGTTTTGATGCGTGGAAATAATCATGGAAATATAGAAGAAACGTAAATGAAAAAGTGTGTCCAGACTTTTGACTGGTCGTCGTAAGGATGTTCATGGTCAGAAGTCAGAAGGGTTTAATGAGTACGGCACAGGCAGAGTGAATGATGATGCTACGGACTAGGGGAAGGACAGGAACAGAGCCCTGAGAAGTGTATGTTTACAGTTTTATTGTGTGTCTGTGTGTGTGTGTGTGTGTGTGTGTGCAACAGCAGAACCACAGGAACTTGAGTCAGAGCAACAATGTTTCTATTGTATTGTGTTCTATGTGTGTACATTTAGTATTAGTACATGAAGATACAGGTATAAATGTGCACTGTGTAACTTTTTGGTTGTGGGTCCATCACCTGCTCGTTTCTGCAGAGATGTCATTGCTCTTGCCTGGAATGTTCCACAGTGTGACATTAAACAGCTCTACTTTACATCTATTCAATTCCAGATGGTTTTACAGCTCAAAATTACCTTGAAAAACAGACATTCTGACTGTGAGCGGGGGTCGCCTCTCTACAGATCTGACCTGTAATTTGGTCTGGTTTGGTCTCCATGAGGATAGAAAGATTTAATGTCATACTGTGGAACATTCCAGACAAAGCAATAACATCTCACTGTAGCAAAACTGAAGTAAATGTGCAGTGTAAAAACTTATGGAAGCCACTGTATACATCATTTTAGTTGAATGACGTCAGCAATCAAAGAAAGTGTCTTCAGTATTTTAACATCTGTGTTTTGTTTTGTTTTCCCAATGAAGGGGCCAGATGAGGCAATAAACAGATATCAGAGGGTCCTGAAGATCTTCAAAAGGGTCCGCACGATGACAGAGGCTTTCTGACTGAGCCAAGTTGATCGGGGCACCTTCAAAATGACTGCGCCTATCGTGGAACTTAGTAATGTCGACCCAGAGACTTTTAATAGCCTTAAACTTGACAATGCAAATGAGACCTTGATGTCATTTGCCAAAAGTTGTGTGTCCAATATGACACAAGAAAAAAGGCTATGATTGAAGACCTTAAGTCAAAAGGAAAGCTACTTTCTTTGCTGATTAAATTTTAAGCTCATTATAAGTGCCTGTTAACAAAATAGTTGAGTTTCTGTACAAAAGTTGTTGTTTTTTTGTAAAGAATGTCATTTGGCAATTTGCCTTAAACATACTGAGAGTCAGAATATTGAAGCTCGTTAAAGCAGTTATGTAACTTTGATTGTACTGTAAAGTGTCCAGTGTTTAAAACTGTTCACATACATTGAGTGCTACATATTGCATGTTTATGCTTTTATTAAAGTATAATTTATTTCAGTTAAAGCATTTATTTTATTTACGGCTAATATAATATGCTTATTTGAATATATTTAACACATTTGATAGAGGTAAAGGTGACCTAGACTAGAATATACTTGAAAACAATGTAATTGTTCATATTTATTTTATTTATAACTACGTATTCATGTATGAACTATGAATATGCATGTCACAATACATGAATTAAGTATGAAGAGGAAAGCACTTTTGAATACGGACTATATTCATTTCAATTTATGTCAAACTAATCATTTATTAACTACAATCAAAACATCACTTTAGAACATATTCAGAGAATAGAACATTTTCAAGAATTCCAGATCAGCCTTCCATTTATTGTCAGATTTCAGAACACCCCTTGAGGATGCTTTCTGATCAGCTCCATCTTGTTCTTCATCTTCTGGAGTCACGCTTCTATTCATCAGCTTCATCATATCACTTCTGATCAGCTCTTGTTCTTCATCTTCTGGAAACACGGTTCTTCTGGTCAGCTTCATCAAATCACTTCTGATCTGCTCTTGTCCTTCATCTGCTAAAGACAGTTCTTTTGGTCAGCGTCCTCACATCACTTCTGATTAGACCCCTGGCTGCTCCGGTGTTCTGCCATGTGCTGTAGGAGCAGCGCTGATGTGTTCGTCTTGGGACCGTAGCCTCTTATTGTAGTTTTGCTGACGTTGTTGGGGCGGGTTGTGAGCGGTGTGTTACGTTGTGTTGTTGGGGCTCAGATTGTGCTGCTGCGTAAACTTTGCACTTGGCTGTGCGTTGTGTTCTGATAGTTCAGCCAATAGTGACCCAAATGACTGTCTGGATACAGGTTTCTTCTCTTCAGCTTCATTACGTCACTTCTGATCAGCTCCAGCTCTCGCTCTTCATCTTTTGGAGACAGGGTTCTTCGTGTCAGCTTCATCAGATCACTTCTGGTCATCTCCATCTGTCGTTCGTCATCTTCTGGAAACAGGGTTCTTCTCATCAGCTTCATCAGATCTCAGGACCACAGGGCTCAGCTGGCCCCTCCAAACCAGTCACCATGGGAACAGACACAGACACAGTGTTAAGGCATGTGCACGTTCAAAATAAGATACTATGGAATTTTTATTTCTTACCTCATGTTTGTTTATCATTATTAGAGTCAAATGAATTTAAGTTAATCTCCCATTCTTCATCTTCTGGAGACCGGTTTCTTCTCTTCAGCTTCATCACTTCACTTCTGATCAGCTCCATCTCTCGTTCTTCATCTTTTGGAGACAGTTCTCTTGTCAGTACATCAACTTCTGATCAGCTACATCTCTCATTCTTCATCTTCTGGAGACAGGGTTCTTCTCTTCAGCTTCATCACTTCATTTCTGATCAGCTACATCTCTCATTCTTCATCTTCTGGAGACAGGGTTCCTCTTGTCAGCTTCATCACATCACTTCTGATCATCTCCATCTGGCGTTCGTCATCTTCTGGAGACAGAGTTCCTCTTGTCAGCTTCATCACATCACTTCTGATCAGCTCCATCTGGCGTTCGTCATCTTCTGGAGACAGGGGTCTTCGTGTCAGCTTCATCAGATCTCAGGACCACAGGGCTCAGCTGGCCCCTCCAAACCAGTCACCATGGGAACAGACACAGAAACAGTGTTAAGGCATGTGCAAAATAAGATACTATGGAATTGTTATTTCTTACCTCATGTTTGTTTATCATTATTAGAGTCAAATAAATTTAAGTTAATCTCTCATTCTTCATCTTCTGGAGACAAGGTTCCTCTTGTCAGCTTCATCACTTCACTTCTGATCAGCTCCATCTCTCGTTCTTCATCTTTTGGAGACAACAACTTTTGTGAGGCAACACCGGACGAGTTACACCATGATCTACCGATGGATGGTGGATTCTGGACTAAGGATCGGTCTCCAGTGTCGTCCGTTTGTTTCACTTAATGCACCTTATAATCCAGTGCAACTTATGTATGAAAATAGATGAGAGAATTCAACATTATTGATATTGTGTGTTATAGTAAAAAAAAAATACAGTGCTTTCAGGGCTAAATATGAAATGTTAACTCTTTCCACTCACCTTATGGTTTGGGATTATAGTTTTTGAACATTCAAAATCCTGTCAGTGCATTTATTGTCATCTCTTTTAAACAAAAGCAGATGTTCACAAATAATCAGAATAGTCTCATGAGAATTTAACAAAACGCCGGAGCTGTGTGAAAAAAAATACAAAAATTCCATGACTTCCAAAACTTTAATTCAGGGGTGTCCATACTTTTTTCCATCAAGGGCCACATATCTAAATGCAGATGAAGCAGAGAGCTGATCGAGGGCCGTAGACTGGTGCTTAATACAGTGAATAATTAAAATATGTGCATGTTTAACACGTTAGAATGAGCTATCAGTCTTTATTCATGCTATGATCCATAAAACCACACACTAAATATTACATACTAGCCTTATCAAGGTAAATTTTCAAAAAACTTCCAGTAAAAAGTTAATTTTTAATTGATGCATGGTAATTTGACCAATTCACCTGGATGCCTGAGGGCCCAAGAACAATTTGTCTGAGGGCCACATTTGGCCCAGGGGCCATAGTTTAGACATGCCTGCTTTAATTAAATTTACAAAATTCCATGACTTTTCCAGGCCTGGAAATGCAATTTTCTATTTCCATGACTTTTCCAGGATTTCCATGACCGTGGGAACCCTGCAGCTAGCTTGAGACTGTAATGTTACATGTAAAGGACTTGTTTAACAGCACACATCAGCTCACCTGTTGTAGTTCCAGTGAAGTCAGCTCTTTCTGCTCAGATTGTGTTAAAGCTCAGATTAAAGTCTGAGAGACAGAGCAGTGCTTACAGTTAGCATCACCCCCACAGAATGTTGATGACATCAGCTGCACAGAATCAGTATAGTGTTTGTATGTGTTTGTTATTTTACATTATACTAAATCAAAATGAGGTTAGGTTGCTTTATTTGTACCTGTAGGTAGATTTGTTTTGCAGATATGAAATATCAATCTTTCACAAAATAACATTGATAATATTTTTTTCCCTTTAGTTTGTCCTCTGCTGGCCTCTGTAGACGTGTACATAATTGTGAAGTACTCATGTAAGTAGATTATCAGTACATTCAGAATTCAAAGATTTGAGATGACACCTCAAACCGCATTTCAAAATTTCTCATTAAAAGCACAAAAGTCACTAAAAGTCTTTCAATAACACCATACAAGTGTTGTTTTCCTGCCCTGGTTCAGACCTGGAGCAAATATTGACTCACAACACTCTCAAGTTCAACATTAAACAGCTCTTTGTCCACATGCCAAAACCCACTTCTGTGTTTACACCCGAGTTTGTCCGTCAGGCACTTTAACCCACTTTTAACCCACACATTTAACCCACACCTTTAACCCACTTTTAACCCACACATTTAACCCAAACGTTTAACCCACACGTTTAACCCACACGTTTAACCCAAACATTTAACCCAAACGTTTAACCCACACGTTTAACCCAAACATTTAACCCACACATTTAACCCAAACGTTTAACCCACTTTTAACCCACATGTTTAATGCACTTTTAATGCAGTTTGAACACACTTTTAACCCATGTGTAACCCACTTTTAACCCACATGGTTAATGCACTTTTAACCCACATGGTTAACCCAAACATTTAACCCATATGTTTAACCCACATGTTCAACTCATTTTTAACCCAGTTAGCCCACTTTTAACCCGCATATTTAACCCACTTCTAACAGACTTTAACCCACATTTAACCCATATGTTTAACCCACATGTTTCCACTCCACACACACTCTCTTTGTCTGCACTGACACTTCAGACTGAGCTCTGTTTAATGGCTTCCTGTCTCATTTGTCTCACCTGTCTCATTTGTGTCACTGCAGTAAAGCCTTAGTGAGTACTTCATATTTGTACTTCATACTGTAGATCCTTCATGAGTGGAGTGAAGGTGCAGTGCTGAATGTAATGATATTTTTAAAGGCACTGTTTTGTTAAGGAAATGATGAGCAGCTGTTATTCCACAGTACTAAACAGGCAAATCATGATACTATAAATACAACTTACTACTGCTATTGATTCTGCTAGTACTCCTACTGCTTAGTACTACCACTACTACAAATAATAAGTGATATGCGATGTGGCTGTTAAGTACTTTGACATGAATATTATTATAAGTACATATGACAGGTTAAACTAAAACCACTTAATAAAAGAAAAAAAAAGTCCTCTGAATTCCACAGTAGAAAAGTCTTGGATAGTTGCACATCACACTTTTTAAAATCTGTACCAAAATGACAACATGATGCTGCTGAATCCTACACGTGCCATCCATTTTAAGTTAATACAGATCAGGGTGACCATCCATTGATCCGTTATTTGTATTTTTTTCAAGTATCTGGGATACTTCCTCTTGAACCCCGAGGTGTTCCCAGGCCAGCCCAGAGACATAGTCCCTCCAGCGTGTCCTGGATCTGGGCCTCCTTCCAGTGGGACATGCCCGGAACACCTCCCCAGGAAGGCGTCCAGCAGGAACCGATGCCCTCCCATCAGCTGGTTCCTCTCGACGTGGAGAGCAGCGACTCTACTCCGAGCTCCTCCTGTGTGACTGAGCTCCTCACCTGACACCCTGCGGAGGAAACTCATTTCAGCCACTTGTATCAGCGATCTCGTCCTTTCGGTCGTTACCCAGAGCTCATGAGCAGAGGCGAGGGGAGGAACGAAGACTGACTGTAAATCGAGAGTTTTGCCTTTTGGCTCAGCTCCTTCTTCACCACAACAGCGACCACATCACTGTTGTACATCATTGAGTTCTGTGAGTTGTACGTTGTGTGAGTTGTACGTTGTGTGAGTTGTACGTTGTGTGTGTTGTGTGAGTTGTATGTTGTGTGAGTTGTACGTTGTGAGTTGTGTTAATTGTACGTTGAGTGAATTGTACGTTGTGTGAGTTGTATGTTGTGTGAGTTGTGTGAGTTGTACATTGTGTGTGTTGTGTGAGTTGTACGTTGTGTGAGTTGTACGTTGTGTGAGTTGTACATTGTGTGAGTTGTACTTTGTGTGAGTTGTACATTGTGTGAGTTGTACGTTGTGTGTGTTGTGTGAGTTGTATGTTGTGTGAGTTGTACGTTGTGAGTTGTGTTAATTGTACGTTGAGTGAATTGTACGTTGTGTGAGTTGTATGTTGTGTGAGTTGTGTGAGTTGTACATTGTGTGTGTTGTGTGTGTTGTGCGCTCCTCTGTGTCTGTGGACAAAGGTTAACCTCGTCTTTTGTGTGTGTTGTGCTCGTTGTGTGACTTGTACATTGTGCGTGTTGTGTGTCGTGTGTTGTGTGAGTTGTGTGCTCCTCTGTCTGTGTCTGTGGACAATAGTTAACCTCGTCCTTCGTGTGTGTTGTGCTCATTGTGTTAGTTGTGTACGTTGTGTGACTTTTACGTTGTGCTTGTTGTGTGTGTTGTGTGTGGTGTGTATTGTGTGTTGTGTGTGTTGTGTGTGGTGTGTATTGTGTGTTGTGTGTGTTGTGTGTGGTGTGTATTATGTGTTGTGTGTTGTGTGAGTTGTGTGCTCCTCTGTCTGTGTCTGTGGACAATAGTTAACCTCGTCCTTCGTGTGTGTTGTGTTCATTGTGTTAGTTGTGTACGTTGTGTGACTTGTACGTTGTGCTTGTTGTGTGTGTCGTGTGTTGTGTGTGTTGTGTGAGTTGTGCGCTCCTCTGGCTGTGTCTGTGAACAATAGTTAAACTCGTCCTTTGTGTGTGTTGTGCTCGTTGTGTTAGTTGTGTATGTTGTGTGACTTGTACGTTGTGTTGTGTGAGTTGTATGTCATGTGAGTTGCATGTTGTGTGTGTTGTGTTTGGTGTGTATTATGTGTTGTGTGTTGTGTGAGTTGTGTGCTCCTCTGTCTGTGTCTGTGGACAATGGTTAACCTCGTCCTTCGTGTGTGTTGTGTTCATTGTGTTAGTTGTGTACGTTGTGTGACTTGTACGTTGTGGTTGTTGTGTGTGGTGTGTATTGTGTGTTGTGTGTGTTGTGTGTGGTGTGTATTGTGTGTTGTGTGTGTTGTGTGTGGTGTGTGTTGTGTGTTGTGTATGTTGTGCGCTCCTCTGTCTGTGTCTGTAGACAATGGTTAACCTCGTCCTTTGTTCAATCTGAGTTTGTGTTTAAAGTTCATGTGGACGAGTTTGAGAAAAGGCCATTTTATTTGACACAACGCAGAGAGTTCAGATCCGCGCTTCACTTTGAACCGCCTAAACTCAGAGGTGGGTAGTACTCGCTTACATTTACTCGAGTAACTTTTTAAAGGGCATATATTACTCTACGCTCTGATCTGTCCTATTGTCGTTTCCTCATCACAAACAGACCTGGAGTTTTGTTTCGTTTGCACAGGTTTAACGCACAAACCCTGCACATTTAGTCCGTCTTTCTGAAACTGAAAACACTCTGCTCCACCTTGTGATGTCATATGGTGATACAAGAAGTGCTCCACTGTGTTTTTAAACTCCACACACATTCACTAGAATCATTTAAACCAGAAAAGAATGTAACTCCAGTTTGAAACTTTAAAAAACAGATTTAAAAATCTTCCTTCACTTTTTTCACAGTTTTGTGTAAAGTGCCAGAGGAAGTTCTCTTAAAGAAGCGATTCTCAAACTGTGGGTGAGGGTCCAAAAAAGGGGCAAAGAGTGTTTCAGTGCAGTTTGCTTGGCTTTGTATTAGGTCGATCATTATGACTTGGTCATTTTGTAAGTAGCTCGCACGCTGAAAAAGTGTGAGCACCTCTGATTTAGATCGTTTCAGACCTGGAATTACCAATCTCTAAAACATTAAATATAAAAGGCGAAGCTTGAAATCTGCCACTTCATGACATCACAAGGTGGAATAGAGTGTTTTGAGCTTTGATGTAGATAGAATAATAATAAAGAATTACTGAAACATGTGTGAATGAAACAAAACACAAGTCCAGGTCAGTTTTTGAGGACATATGGCTTAAAGATGCATTTTTAAATGGGGGTCCGTCACTTGCTTGTTTCCATGGAGATGTCATTGCGCTGCCTGGAATGTTCCATAGTGTGACCTTAAACAGCTCTACTTCACATTTATTCAGTTACAGGTGGTTTTATAGCTCAAAAATACTCAGTAAAACAAACATTCTGAGTGTGAGCGGGGTCGCCTCCCCGCAGATCTGACCTGTAACTTGCTCTGGTCTGGTCTCCATGAGGATAGAAAGGAAAAGTTACGAGTTAAGAGTCAGCTTTGTGTAATATATGAGTTTGAAATGATGACATAAACACACAGACTTATTTAACGTCCCTGAGTCACATGTCCAAGGTGAGCGTGAGGACAGAGGAATGTGCCTCCGCCTGATCCACAACACACATGACCAGACACACATGTGACGACAGATCTAATCGCGCACGGTGGAATATTCCAGACCGATCTGTCTCCAAAGCGACGAGCACGTAAGGCGAGGCAAGGTAAGGCGAGTTTATTTGTACAGCACCATATGTACACAAAGTCATTCAAAGTGCTTTACAGAAGAAGAAATACATTCAAATCACAATACAAACAAATCACAACACAAATAATCATCATGAAATTAAAAACAGAGAGAGACATTAAATTAGAGAGAAGAGAAGAATGAAAAATGAAAAATCTGTCAGTCATCTGCAGCTAAACAAAACTGCTGAGCCTGGATTTAAACACACTGCAAAAACCAAAATCTAGTCAAGTTAAGACGACTTGAATTAAGAAAGTTTGATCATGATTTGAGTCAATTTCACTTGACAATAAAATGATCTACCAGTGGAAAAATACTTTTTGTACATAAAATATGAAAATATACCTTGCCACTCTTGAATTTAAAAAAACAACAAGTTTTTACACTAAAAATAAGAAACAAAATCAAATGTTGCTTGAATTAAGAAAAATACACTTATTCCATTGGTGGATCATTTGACTCATCAAGCTGAATCGACTCAAATAAAGTAAAAATGTTCTTAATTTACAGTTTTTTCTGCACTATAGGGCACTCTGGATTATAAGGCGCACTGTCATTGAATGGTCTATTTTCAAACTTTTTTTCACATATAAACCACACCGAACTATAAGGTGCATTAAAAGAAACACAACAGTTAGATAAGTCAGTCAAACTTTATTTAACACGTTCACAGTAACTCTCAACTTTGCTCAGTGCGTAAAAAATACTGTCTGAGACACTAAATTGTTCGTGTATTCACAATAAGTCATAATAGTTCAAACAGTTGGGTGATTCCAGCGTCCAGCACGTCCACATCCCTCTCGTCATTATCCGAGTCAGTGTGGTTACTGTTCCCTGGCAGTTCAGTGATGATTCTGGTCTTGGTGAAAGCTCGGACCACAGTTGATACTGATCCTTATCCCGGGCGTCCACGATCCGTTGGCAGATCGTGGCGTAAGTCGCTCGCCGCTGTCTCTCTGTCTTGGTGAACGTGTGTTCTCCTTCTCTCATCCACTGCTCCCACGCAGCTAAACGCACTTTCACTTTATAACAGCCTTGAGTTTAAAGTGGGCGTTGTGAGCGTGTCTCTTGACAGGAGCATTCTGATATTAAAGGGAATCACAGTATGTATTACTCCTGATGCTCCTGACTACGGGAGCCATAATGCTGCAAGTTGTGCGGCTTTGTAATTTACTAAAGTCATACTAAGGCTGCGTTTAGACTGCAGCCTGAAGTGACCCAAATCCGATTTTTTGGCTTCTATGTGACCTGTATCCGATCTTTTAATGACAGTCTGAACGGCACAGATCCGATTTTTTCAAATGTGACCCAGGACACTTGGAGATGTGGTCCTGAAACCGATACATATCTGATCTTTTGACATGCGACTTCAGTGTGAACGGCCAAAGCGCATCCATCCGACCTACACGTCATTAACAAGCGACAAACGTCACTATTCTGTGCTGAAGCAGGCGGAAACCGGAACTGTAAAATTGCCAGGTGCTTAATGCTCGTGTCCATGTTTGGACAACTTCCGTAAACACAGAGCACGCTCGCTGCGGTTGACGCATGGGGTTGACGTCATCGTGTCTCCAGTGCACACGCGGGACACTTTCAGGCCGTTTACCGTTCACACTGGAGTCACAGACAAGTGGCATTTAATTGGAAATGTGAACGACCTTGCAAAAACATCGGATTTCACAAAAAAGCATTAAGCCCTGCAGTCTGAATGTAGCCTAAGACACTCCAATAAATTCATATATAAGGCGCTCTGGATTATAAGGCGCACAGTCGTTTTTTGATGAAATTAAAGGCTTTTAAGTGCACCCTATAGTGTGGAAAATACGGTAGTCATTTTAACTTACCTAGAGTAAGTACTAGGCCTGTTTCACATGTTCAGACTGTTCCAGATTTTAGCTGCATGAATCTGAAACTCCCCATGTTTAGTCGTGACACTGGGCACCAACAGGAGTCGGCCCCTGAGCTCCTCACAGTGCACATGGTTCATGTGGCACTAACATGTCACAGATGGACTTTGGTCCTACACCAGTGTTTGTATTTTAACCCTCTCCAGGCAGGTGTTGCAGATTTGCAACAGCTAAATTCCAATTACCTACTTACTCCACATCCATATTTTATGAGCTTTTTTTACTCAGGAGCCTTTTTTCTCATCCATGCTGATAAACGTGGACGATGCAGACTGTGCAAGAACGTCTACACACAAACGGCCTGCCAGAAGTGCAAAATACTTTTTTTGTTCACAAAGGATAAAAAAGTCAGGATTGTATATTACTACCCTATATTATAATTTTCCCCAAATATCAGATTTTTCCTGATACTAAAAATTAATTTGAGCCTGAGAGGGTTAAAAGTCACAAACCTTCGTGACCCCAGCCAATAGACATTATTCATAAAACTCACAAAATATAGGTGGATTTGATTATTGAACATTAATGAGGATATTTTATTGTTGACTGATCGTTTCTCTGAGCAATTAGTATGACTCAAGTTTGAAGCAATGAAAAACAGTCACTGAAGCAGCAATAAAAGGATCCAGAAGTCGTCTGTTTGGACATTACTGTAACTGTAGAATGTTTCTTTTTCTTTTCAACATTCACTTGAATCAGCAATACTGGAACAAAATAGTCAATAAAATAATTACAAAGAGATTAGAAATGATACAAAACATGTCTTAACATTTGAACATTTATAGGTGGGCCTGTGTGTGTGTGTTTGTAGTGTGTTCAGTCCAGGTGCAGGAGGAGACGCAGCAGCAGATCAGATGCAGTTTCAGTCTGTTTCTGTGCTTTGGCTTCATTTTTGTGAGCACAGAAAATCCCAGTTCACACAAATATGTAGTAGTGAAAGGAATAAGCAGAGAAACACTGGCCCTGCTGAGGACAGGAGATTCTGATGAAATGCTCATCCAGAATGACGAGAAGAACGGTCACAGATCCAACTATATATCACAGACCTACATGCAGATTGTGACGAGGCAACCCCAAAAAAACCTTGCAACCCACGTGAGGGTCGTGGCCCAGTCTTTGGGAAACAATATCCTAGGCCATGGAGAAACTTGTGCACATGCAGAGCTGCTTTAAAGTCTGCTCTCTGAGCCAGGACTTATGTGCTCGTGCTTCCTGGTTCGAGTAAGGACCTGAGCTGCAGTGTTCTGGATGTTCTGCAGCGTCTCACAGCTCGTTTTGGAGAGACCAGTGAGAGAACATTACAGTATCTAACCTACTGGAGACAAATACATGGATAAGTTTCTCCAGGTCTGCTTTAGACAGTTACCTTAGATTTTTTTTAGATGGTAAAAGGCTGCAGATGTTATTGATCTGATGTGGCTGTTCAAGTTCAAGGCTGAGTCATTATAGGCTCTATTCACTTTCAAGTCACAAACCAGGACAATGTTTGGAAAGATGCAATTACAACTTCCCAGGTCCAGTTTTCTTCACCTCCATGTGATTGTAGTGTTCCGTTCTGTTCGGATAATCAACAATTCCAACCGGACCTCAATTTTCATCATTTCCCCACTGACACACATCTCTGAGTGCACTGGTACATGTGATTAGAAGAGACAAGATGATTTGAAACAGCACATACGTCTGCAGTCTTCATTTTACCACTGATCACATTTCCTTCAGTGGCTTTGATCGGTCGGTGAGTCCAGTGTTGGAAAATACACCAGAGGTCGTCATCGCACGTTTCCTAACATCTTCCTGGTTTGTGATGTAAGCGTGAATAGAGCCTGTTACTCCTCGATTTCTGGCCTGATCTGAAGGTTTTCGAGAGAGAGACTGGAGGAGTCTGCTGACACTGACGTAGTGGAACCTCCAACAGGAACGTTACGTACAGCAGCGCAGCTTTAATTCAGAACATGTTTGGAGAGCTCTGGACTACAGGGACGCCGTGGAGACATAGGGAGGGCATCTGACACACATTTCAGAGCACGTTCATAAACCAAATTGCGTTTTTCTTGTTCTTTAGGCGTTATTGCCGGGTTCACTCGTGACCCTGGGGGTCAGCCTTATCATCAGAAGAGCCTCTAGTCAGAAAATCCATGTTCAGGTCGTGTTACAAATTGTTACAAATGAAATTGTATTTCAAGTTTTAAATATTTTAAAAAGTAAATATTAAAAGTAATAAATATATTAAACCCTTAAAATACAGCAAAAATGTTTGAGGAAATAATGATTTGGGTGGAAATGTCTGTCTTAAGTGTAACAGGGTTAAGAATTGTCTGATTTTCAGGCAACAACTTGCAAAATGTTCAGTAATTCGAGCTTCACCACCTTCATTTCAATTTTATTTTAAATCTTTTTATTTTAATATAGCATTGGTGTGTTTGTAAACCAACAAATTAAGTAATTCTGGCCTAATGCTGTTATGCATGATTATGCATTTTCCTGTCAATATCTCTAAACATTTTGATGTTGCAGCCATTTTAATTGGTAAACATCCAAAAGTTTACTAATTCTTCCCTGATATCCAGGGATTATTCCCTGTTGCTTTCATCAAATATACATTCAATTGTTCAAGAGAAATGTTGCTGACAAACCAATAGAAGAGGGAATGATTTTCTGACTAGTGGGTCTTCTGATGATAAGGGTGTAACCGTCACAACAAACGCAAACGCCGCAACAAATACAAATGTGAAAACACAACAAAAAGCCACAACAAACCAAAAAAAGCCACAACGGAAGTGACCGCGGGACTCTATTTTAATGCAAAAGCCACAACACAAATGCAAACGCCACAACACATTAAAAAGCCACAACACATCAAAAAGCCACAACAGAAGTGTCCGCGGGACTCTATTTTCCGTCCAAAAGTTTTGGGGAAGAGAATTCCAGAGGGAGGAGCCTCACTAGAGATTATAATAAAGTCATGCTTCCTCAACCTAATTAAAACATGCAGGTTTAACATCGGCCAAAATCAAGTGACCTTTGTAAGATTTAAACATGCTGGACAGAGAAACGTAAAAAAGTCATGTTATTGTTGTCAAATTTGTTTTTGCAATTTGAGCAACTCCTCTCGGACCATTTTTTCAGTGCAGAGCCAGACTAGTCGCACTGTTCTGGATTAGTTGAGGTTTGATAAGATCCTTTTTTGAGGCACTTGACCAGATTACAGAGCAGTAGTCTAAACGTGAAAGGACCAGAGACTGAATAACCATCTTAATATTTGAAAAGGGTAAAAAAAAATATGCACAACGTCTTATATTTGAGATGGCTGAACTCATTTTAGCAACAGTGTTTTTACTATGAGCAGCCCGTGATCAAGTGGAGTCAATTTTAACACCCAGTAATTTCAGCACCTTAAAGTAGGGTGACCAAACGTCTGTTTTTCCCTGGACATGTCCGTATTTTGCGTCTTGTCCTGGGCGTCCGGGTTTTTTTTTTTTTTTAAGTGATGGAAATGTCCAGGTTTTTATTACCGTTCATTGGGGGCATTAAATTGATCGGCTTTTGTAGTTCTCTGTGACTCAGAAGGAGCGAGACACAAACAGTCGGTCAGTCTGCAACATACCGAAGCATAAATGCGCATTTAACAATGACTTGTACAAGAAATTCTCCGTTTTCCATCCCGGTCGGGACAAGTGGGAGTCCATGTGTACAGGTTGTGAGGTGAGAGTTCAGTGTCCCTCGTTTATCGTGGGGGTTCCGTTCTAAAAATAACCCGCGATAGGTGAAATCCAGGAAGTATCATCTTTATATTTTACAATTATTCTACCTGTTTTAAAGCTGTAAAACCCCTCAGCACAAACTTTATACACTTTTCTCAGACAGGACAGTTACAAACTTTTTGCATCCTTCTTAAAACTTATTGCTGCTGTCATCCTTTTGTTATTTTCCTCCTTTTTTATGTAACGAACCCAAGATTCATTTATTCCGTAATAGAGCCCCACAGCGCAGAGTCCTGCACAGGTCCATTTTTGGAGACCTGCAGTACAACACCGCACCCGCTCGTTAACCCGAGATTATATCAAACTTTTGCGCTGCCCACGCCCAGGACTGAACCAGGACTGAACCAGGACTGAACCAGGACTGAACCAGGACTGAACCAGGACTGAGCCAGGAGTCAGTGTCGGGACGGACCGGAGGTGACCGCAGGAGAAGGGGCCGATGTAGAGCTCCACACCTCACGGAGGTAAACGAGGGAATTGCCTGATCGCGCTTTGCAGACAAACTGCTCTCTCTTAAGTCCAAGATTAGTCCTGGTTTAGTCCTGGTTTAGTCCTGGTTTAGTCCTGGTTTAGACCTGGTTTAGTCCTGACCCACCCATGTGTAAAAAAAAAAATAAAAAATCAGCGAGACCGCGAAAGGTGAACCGCGATATAGCGAGGGACGACTGTAGCTCAATGTCGAGGCCCCACCTCCCACCCCCGGTAAGGTGTCCGGGTTTTCACAAATGGAAATATGGTCACCCTATTATAAAGTCATGTTTCCTCAACCTGATTAAAACATGCAGATCTAACATTGGCCACAATCAAGCGACCTTTGTAAGATTTAAACATGCTGGACAGAGAAACGTAAAAAAGTCATGTTATTGTTGTCAAATTTCCAACCATCCATCCATTTTCGTCCACTTATCCGGGGCCGGGTCGCGGGAGCAGCAGCCGAAGCAGGGACTCCCAGCTTAGGCTTGTTGTCAAATTTGTTTTTGCAATTTGAGCAACTCCTCTCGGACCATTTTTTCAGTGCAGAGCCAGACGAGTCGCCCTGTTCTGGATTAGTTGAGGTTTGATAAGATCCTTTTTTGAGGCACTTGACCAGATTACAGAGCAGTAGTCTAAACGTGAAAGGACCAGAGACTGAATAACCATCTTAATATTTGAAAAGGGTAAAAAAAAATATGCACAACGTCTTATATTTGAGATGGCTGAACTCATTTTAGCAACAGTGTTTTTACTATGAGCAGCCCGTGATAAAGTGGAGTCAAGTTTAACACCCAGTGATTTCAGCACCTTAAAGTCAGCACCTTGCATGGAGAGATTAAGATTGTACACAGATTTTAAAGCACTTTTAGACCCCAAAACCATACATTTAGTTTATAGAACATAGATTTTTAATTTATTTTCATTAGCCCAATTATGAATCACATCTAGTTCATGTTGCATTTAAAACATTTACAGCTTTGGAGATGTAAACAGACTAATAATAAAGAATTACTCAAACATGTGTGAATGAAACAAAACACACAACTCCAGCTCTGTTTTTGATTAGATAACAACAGTTGATTTTTTTTTGGCCAAAATGTTACACACTGGGGCTTTAATCTGTCACTGTTTGGTCAGAGGGTTGACTTCCCGTTTGGTGAAGTCTCATTGTTTTTTGTTTTTTTTGTCCCAAACAGAATCTGGTTCTTGTTTGACAGTTTCCTTGTTTGACCGAAGCCGCACCGGTCGAACCTGTTCAGCCAGGAGAGAGGGAGAGGACGAGGAGAGAGAGAGAGGGAGGGAGGGAGAGAAGAGAGGGAGGTGGAGAGAGGAGAGGAGGAGAGAGAGAGAGAGAGAGAAGGTTGAGAGGGAGGGAGATAAAGAGGGAGAGAAAGAGAGAAGGAGAAGAGGTAAAGGGAGAGAGAAGAGAACAAGAGAGAGAGAAGAGGGGAGAAAGAAGGAGAGGGGGAGGGAGATAGAGAGGGAGGGCGAGGGGGTTGAGGGGGAAAGAGATAAAGAGGGAGAAGACGGAGAGGGTGAGAGAGAGAAGGGGGGGCAGAGACGGGGGGGGGGGGGGGGGGGGTAAAGGGGCAGAGAAAAGAGAGGGAGGGAGAGAGACAAGAGGGAGAGAGAGAGAAGAGGTAGAAGGGGAGAGGAGAGAGCAAGAGAGAGACAAGAGGGGGAGAAAGAGAGAGTGGGAGGGGGAGAGAGGAGCGAAAGAGAGAGAGAGAGACGAAGAGGGGGGGGAGAGAGAAGAGGGGGACAAAAGAGAAAGAAGGAGAAGAGGTAGAGGGGGAGAGAAAAAAGACTGAGGAGAGAGAGAGAGACAAGACAGGGAGAAAGAGAGAGGGAGAAGAGGTAGAGGGGGAGAGAGAAGAGAAGGGGAGAGATGAGAGAAAGAGGGGGGGGAGAGAAGAGGGGACAAAGAGAAAGAAGGAGAAGAGGTAGAAGAGGAGAGAAAAAAGACTGAGGGAGAGAGAGAGAGAGACAAGAGGGGGAGAAAGAGAGAGAGGGAGGGGGAGAGAGGAACGAAAGAGAGAGAGAGACGAGAGAGGGGGGGAGAGAGTAGAGGGGGACAAAGAGAAAGAAGAGAAGAGGTAGAGGGGGAGAGAAAAAAAGACTGAGGGAGAGAGAGAGAGAGACAAGAGGGGGAGAAAGAGAGAGGGAGAAGAGGTAGAGGGGGAGAGAGAAGAGAAGGAAGGGGAAGAGAGGAGAGAGAGAGAGGAGAGTGAGAGAGAGACAAGAGGGGGAGAAAGAAGAGAAGGAAGGGGGAGACAGGAGAGAAAGAGAGAGAGACAAGGGATAGAGAGGGAGAAGAAGGGGGGAGGGAGAGGGGTGAGAGAGAGAGAGATGGATAGAGAGGGAGGGGGAGGGAGAGAGAGAGGAGAGGAGAAGGAGAGAGAGGAGGTAAAGTTACGCAGAGAAGAGAGGAGAGAAAAGAGAGAGAGGGAGAAGGAGCAGAGGGAAAGAGTGAGGGAGGAAAAGAGATGAGAAGGAGAGAGAGAGAGAGGAGGGAATTGAAGAGTGAGAGAGAGAGAGAGAGAGAGAGAGAGAGAGAGAGAGAGAGAGAGAGAGAGAGAGAGAGAGAGAAATGCCACATGCAGCGGGGCGGGCGAGGAGTGGGCGGGGCTTGGAGTCCTCATAAGAAAACCTGTTTTTGTCCAGAGCAGAGAGCGAGGGACAGGGAAGGACAGAGACGGAGCCAAAGAGAGGAGGATGAAGGAGGGCGAGTCTGCAGGAGCTCGGACCAGCACCTGACACGACCCCAACCAAGACCCAGGACCCAGATCTGGACCAGGACCAGGACCAGGACCGGAGCCTCCACAGGTGAGACAGACTTGAACTTTGTCTGACCTTTACTTTAAAATGGACCATGTCAGATCTGCGCAAAGGTCGACTTTACAAACTGTTCTTCTGTTTGAGTTATTTCTTTGTGAAACGCAATTAATCAATTGTTGGAGAGATGTGGATTTTATTTTATTTTTCGAACATGATTTGAAACAGTTGAATATTGAACGGTTTAGATGTTAAACTTAAAACTATACATTTTCAAGATTTCATGTTTTGATTTGGATTTTTATTTCAGATCTGATTTAGTCCTAGTTTAGACCTGGTTTAGTCCTAGTTTAGACCTGGTTTAGTCCTAGTTTAGACCTGGTTTAGTCCTAGTTTAGACCTGGTTTAGTCTTAGTTTAGACCTGGTTTAGTCCTAGTTTAGACCTGGTTTAGTCTTAGTTTAGACCTGGTTTAGTCCTAGTTTAGACCTGGTTTAGTCTTAGTGTAGACCTGGTTTAATCCCAGTTTAGTCCTAGTTCAGACCTGGTTTTGTCCTAGTTTAGACCTGGTTTAGTTCTAGTATAGACTTTGTTTATTCCTGGTTTAGACCTGGTTTAGTCCTGGTTTAGTCCTAGTTTAGACCTGGTTTAGTCCTAGTTTAGACCCGGTTTAGTTCTAGTTCAGACCTGGTTTAGTCCTGGTTTAGACCTGGTTTAGTCCTGGTTTATACCTGGTTTAGACCTGGTTTAGTCCTGGTTTAGACCTGGTTTAGTCCTGGTTTAGACCTGGTTTAGTCCTGGTTAAGACCTGGTTCAGACCTGGTTTGGTGGTTGTTTAGTCCTGGTTTAGTCCTGGTTTGGTCCTGGTTTAGTCCTGGTTTAGACCTGGTTTAGACCTGGTTTAGTCCTGGTTTAGACCTGGTTTAGTCCTGGTTTAGTCCTGGTTTATACCTGGTTTAGTCCTGGTTTAGACCTGGTTTAGACCTGGTTTAGACCTGGTTTAGACCTGGTTTAGTCCTGGTTTAGACCTGGTTTAGTCCTGGTTTAGTCCTGGTTTATACCTGGTTTAGTCCTGGTTTAGACCTGGTTTAGACCTGGTTCAGACCTGGTTTGGTGGTTGTTTAGTCCTGGTTTAGTCCTGGTTTGGTCCTGGTTTAGTCCTGGTTTAGACCTGTTTTAGACCTGGTTTAGACCTGGTTTAGACCTGGTTTAGTCCTGGTTTATACCTGGTTTAGTCCTGGTTTAGTCCTGGTTTAGACCTGGTTTAGTCCTGGTTTAGACCTGGTTTAGACCTGGTTCAGACCTGGTTTGGTGGTTGTTTAGTCCTGGTTTTAGCGCCTGTTTTGAGTGTACAACACATGTTACTGTGTTTGAAGTGACTCTTTCAATGATAAATGACATTTCCACTTCAGTGTGAGTGTGTTTATATGGAGAAGTGCAATAGTCTTACGTACTGTTTTTTTTCTTATTATTATTATTCATTGTTCTTCAGAGGTTCTGATGTTGAGTTGTGTGACTTTCCTCCTTAGACAAACAGTGAACACAAACCTTTAGTACAGAGTGAGGAGGAGGAGGAGGAGGAGGAAAAGTTTTTCATGTGTTTCTAATTCTGACCTGGTTTAGTGGAAACGACCGACAGGAAGTAACGCTCAGTTCTAAAACACAGTGTTTGTTGTGACACATTTAAAACACATTTAAATCTGACCTATTCTGCAAAATGGACTTTTCAGGAAAAGAAAATATTGTGGCAGACCAAAATGCTTAACTCAGTTCTGCAGAATATTAATTATATTTCTTTATAAAAAGCAGTAAATATGATTGTTTTGATAAGTTGGAATGACTTCTAAGAGTTTATGTTACGACTAAGCAATGAAAAAGTGAGGTCGCCTTACAAAATGCCATAAAAAAAAAAAAACACCTCTAAAATAAAAGCAATGCAGTTTTAGTCAATGCATGAGGTCAAATTATAACATATGGGTCTGGTCAAGTGGTAACGGAGGGAAACAGAGGCAGATTTTTGACATTCAAATGTCTCTTATTCAGAAACTAGAGGGACTATTGAAATAAGTAAAGTATCAGAATGTAGGAAAGAGTTACACTCCAACAGGGTCAAGTTAAACCTGTGATATTCTTTCAAGTTGTTGACAAAACATTTAAAAACTCATGTTGGTAACGGAGGGAATGAAATATGCAGCACTTTTTGGGCAATAAATCCAAACAGTGATAACTCTTGGTTCTCACTTCCATATCCTTAACAAACTGGTTTGAATATTTGCTTCATATAGTTTTCTACCATATGGTACAAGATTAGGTTGAAAAACCTCTTACTTTTTGACTCATGAGATTTTTTATTAAGAAAGGTCATGGTAACGGACGGAAAAGTAACGGAGGGAAAATTGTACAAACAAGTAGAAGGTGCAGGATTTTACATCATTTGTCAGTTTTTTTCTTCCAAATACTTTATTATTACTTCAAAAGGAAAGGGAACTATTTCTCTAAAATATGTCAGTCCTTCCAAGCAAATTTTTGTCATTTTAAATCATTATTATTATTTTTTTTAAATCCTGTACCTTCATCAACAGTTCAAAGATGGAATAACACAAGATATGATGAAATACATCCATTTATTTACATGATTTTCAGGTCTTCGAAATTTGGGAAATAATTTTTGTTCCATGTTTCATACATGGTCTGTTTAAAACGTATGGAACTTTAGAACCAAAAATGGTACAAAAAAAGGTCAGCAGTTTCATAAACTAGAGTACATATGTATCTGTTCAATACATTTTTATATCAGATGCATTAACTTGAATTTTTGGCCTTGTTGTTTACTTCTGCTTGACCAGGCACATATGTTTATTTTGTAATTCCAAATGAGCTTAAACAGGACGATCAGAGTCGAGCGAAGGGACGTATGTGGCCCTGGAGCTGGACCGGGGTGAGGGGAAACATCTCGAGCAGATCTGGGCATGGTCTGCTCGAGATGATTCCCCTCACCACTGACCCTCTGAAGTGATTCGTGCATGTTTGAGTCTTTAATCGCTTCTTTTCAAGACGTCATTTTGCACATCTACCACTGTTTTCAGCTCCACTGTCATGTCCTCACTCTGTTCCTACTCGTAGGACTGGGCAGCATTGCATTGTCATTTTGGTCCATTTGTAAAAAATGCTCTAGTGTGATATGCAGATATCCATAAGATAGGCCCACAGCCTCGTTTAGATTAGTCCTGGTTTAGTCCTGGTTTAGTTCTGGTTTAGTTTAATCCTGGTTTAGTCCTGGTTTAAATTACTCCTGGTTTAGTCCTGGTTTAGTTCTGGTTTAGTTTAGTCCTGGTTTAGTCCTGGTTTAGTTTAGTCCTGGTCTAGTCCTGGTTTAGTTTAATTCTGGTTTAGTCCTGGTTTAGTTTAGTCCTGGTTTAGTCCTGGTTTAGTTTAGTCCTGGTTTGGTTTAGTCCTGGTTTAGTTTAGTCCTGGTTTAGTTTAGTCCTGGTTTAGTCCTGGTTTAGTTTAGTTCTGATTTAGTCCTGGTTTAGTTTAGTCCTGGTTTAGTCCTGGTTCGGTTCTATCCACAGGAGGGGTGCACATCATGCGGCGCTTTGTTGTCATGACGTTTATGTCGACCTCAGCTCCCACTGGACGCCCCAGTTTTCTATCACAGAAGTCAGCGCTCTTGTTTCTTTCATGAATTCGTTTTAGAAGAATTATATGATTATTACAGACGTGTCAGACTCAGGCCCGGGCCGATATTCCGATATTATATTTGTCCGTGAGATCATATCAAATCTGTATTAGATCTGCCCGCCGCACACAGAGAGACTAAAGACACATTATTTATTTAAAATGTTGTTATTAATTTATATTCTGCTTGTTCTGGATTCAGTGTTTAAGCAAAACTTTTACTAAACATTTATTTGAATAAGAAAAAGTTTAACATTACATAAGAAGAGAAAACACGCAGATGTTGCTGAAATTTTTCAATAAATATTTAGTTTGGCCCAAGACTTAGTCCCAGTTTTTAATTTTAGCCTCTGTGAATTTGCATTTGACACTCTTGGATTATTATAATAACTGTATAACAGACACAAGCCCAACGTGTTTTCTTTAAACATATCAAGTCATGTCAGCTGTGTGTTAGTGAAAAGAGAAGTGTGACGTGTCGTACACACTCACAGCTCACTGCTGCAAATGTGAAGCTGTTCTCAAGTCACTTCACATTTTATTTGGTAGTAAATTTGAAAGTAAGTTTGTTTTGGTGCAGTAATACTCGCAGTACTCCTGTCACTGTGTCTCTATTCTGTACTGAAGAACACTTAACAATAAAGTAAAAGGTAAAGTTATCATTTTTCAAAAATTTTTTTTTTTTTTTTTTACAGTTTTCACATTTAAAAACATCCTTCACATTTGAGAGGAGACTGAAACATGAGCCTGCTGATGTGTGTCGAGTGTGTCATGCGTGTAGAGTGTGTAGTGTGTGTAGTGTGTGTAGAGTGTGTAGAGTGTGTAGAGTGTGTAGTGTGTGTAGTGTGTGTAGTGTGTGTGTAACGTGTGGAGTACAGGTTGAGCAGGTCTGTGCACGACAAAGGAATATTCCACACACAATAAGGTTACACACACACACAATTAGATCTTTTACTCTTTGTGACAAAAGGTTTTTTAATTGTTGTTACAAAAGTTGAGGACACAGAACAGTGAAAAGTACAAATTCAAAGTACAAGTTGTTATACTCCGATATTAAAGTCTGGATGTGATCGACAGGTGTAGGTAAATGTTCGCCACCTGCTCTAGAATGTTCCAGAGTACGGCATTAAACGGTCTGTCTTGCATTTACTCAATTCCAGGCTTTTTTGTTTGTTTGTTTGTTTTGCTTTAACTGCTTGACAAACATTCTACATTCTTGCAGTGAGCCGTCGTCCTGTCGATTTGAGCTCCCTAGTGCTACAACTCCCAAGCGCTGTTACAGTTTAAATGCCGTCGATTTGAGCTCCCAAGGTAGAAGTAAAGTAACAAGTCACACAAGTGTTTTGATTTTATTGTCTGTTTTGTAAGCAATGACATGTGGTGTTAGATTTGTTAGATGATTAAATAGTTTGGATTCAATATTTGATTTTATCTTTCTGATTTTCATTACATCATATTTGATTTTGTTTCCACGTGTGGAAAACATTGTAACTTTGTTTTAAAAAGGCGCTTTATAAATAAAATATCACTGTATTATAAAAGGATATTCACACTGTTGTCTGTGATATTTATTTTAGATAAAGATTTAAGTATTTAGAGTCATTTCTTTCTCTTATACAGTGGGAGCCTTATTTGATAGAAGATATCAGCCTGTCGAAATGAGCTCTGCCCAAATTCATCTAAATCAGGCATGTCCAAACTATGGCCTGTGAGCCAAATGCGGCCGTCAGACAAACTTTTCTTGGCCCTCAGGCTTCCAGGTAAATTGGCTCAAATGACCTTGCATCAAGTAAATCTTTACTTTTTACTGCAAGTTTTTTTTTTTTTTAAATCTACCTTGATAAAGTGAATATTTAATATTAAGTGTGTGGTTTTAAGGATCTTAGCGTGAATAAAAGGTCATTGTAACGTGTTAAACATGCACATATTTCAATTATTCACTGTACTGAACACCAGTCTACGGCCTCGATCAGCCTTCTGCTTCATCTGTGTTTAGATCTGTGGCCCTTGATGAAAAAAGTTTGGACACCGCTGATCTAAATGATTAAATAATGTTGATTCTACAGTGGGAGCATTATTCGATGGATAAATTGGCCTGTCGATATGTGCTGCCTGTAGTCAGAGTCTATTTGAACAGAATATGTGTGTCCAAATGAACTACATAGATTCATATAAATGTGATGAAATTGTTCATAACTAAAGTTT